>NW_016823439.1:1607618-1633402 GCF_001698545.2 Rhinopithecus bieti
TAAGAAGAAGAAAAATAAAGAAGAACACATAAAGAGTGACGAGATACTCTTTTAGGTAGCATCATCAGGAAAGGCTTCTCTGGGAAGGAAACTTAAGCAGAGATCAGAATGAGGGAAGTATCAGCGTAGAAGTCTAAGAAATAGCATCTACTTTAACCATGTATACTCATAGATTGTTTGTTAGATTCGCTTTGAATTGAGAATAAATAAACAGAGCAAGAGAAGAAGAAAAGTTTTTGCCTTTCCTTCTTCTTTTTTTGTTAATCACAAAAACATCTAAGCCTGAATCTCTCCTAAATTCTTCTTTCTGGCTGGTTAGTCAATTTAGCCAGAGTTGAAGGCACTTCTTCCTTCTTGAATACAAAATTACTTCTTTTTTTTTTTTTTTTTCTTTTTTTAATAGAGACGAGGTCTATGTTGCCCAGGCTGGTCTTCAACTCCTGACCTCAAGAGATCTGTCTGCCTCTGCTAACATGGTGAAACCCCATCTCTACTAAAAATAAAAAATAAAAAAAAATTTAGCCAGGAGTGGTGGCGGATGCCTGTAGTTACAGCTACTCAGGAGGCTGAGGTAGGAGAATGACATGAACCCAGGAGGCGGAGCTTGCAGTGAGCCGAGATTGCACCACTGCACTCCAGCCTGGGCAACAGAACGAGACTCCGTCTTAAAAAAAAGAGATCTGCCTGCCTCTGCTTCCCAAAGTCCTGGGATTACAGGTGTGAGCCACTGCACCCTGCCCAAAATTGCTTCTAGTCTTATTCTAGCCCTACACTTTGTCTGGTATTATTGCTATTTATTTGCACATCTCATATCCATTTAATTTGGCATATGATTTTTTTTTTTAACAGGCAGAGTCTTGCTATGTTGCCCAGGCTGGTCTCAAACTCCTGGGCTCGAGGGATCCTCCTGCCTTAACCTGCCAAGTAGCTGGGACTACAGGCATGTGCCATGGTGCCTGACTAATGTGGTATACGCTTTGAAAGCAAAGGCTACATATTTTTAGCATGATAGTCCTTGAAATATCTAGTACAGTCCTGTCACAAAGTAAATACTTACTTGTTGAATTAAAATTTTTATTTTTATTACCATAGGTACGTTTTGGAGAAAATCACCTGACTCCTCAAAATTCCTAATCACAAATATATATTTAGTGTAGCTGTAGTATTGTTTTTTTTTAGAGACAGGGTGTCCCTCTGTCACCCAGACTGGAGTGCAGCAGCAGAATCATAACTCACTGTAGCCTTGAAGTTTTGGGCTTAAGCCATCCTTTGGCTTCAGCCTCTGGAGTAGCTAGGATTATAGGCCGGAGCCACCACATCCAGCTAGTTTAGGCTCTTTGAAACCATATTCTTGCATGCACTGATTTTTTTTTTTTTTGAAACAGAGTTTCACTCTTGTTGCCCAGGCTAGAGAGCAATGGCGTGATCTCAGCTCACCACAACCTCCGCCTCCAGGGTTGAGGCAATTCTCCTGCCTCGGCCTCCCAGATAGTTGGGATTACAGGCATGCACCACCATGCCCGGCTAATTTTGTATTTTTAGTAGACATGGGGTTTCTCCATGTTGGTTAGGTTGGTCTCGAACTCCCGACCTCAGGTGATCTGCCTGCCTCGGCTTCCCAAAATGCTGGGATTACAGGCGTGAGCCACAGTGCCCAGCTGATTTTTTTAAAAAATAAAATATCTGGACTTAGACAAGCTTACCTAACCTCTGAGAGCCTAAGTGTAAAATTGTTATTCCTGTAAAAATCAGAAATAATAATCATTTGACAGCATTTATTGGTACAAGAAAAGAGAACCAGTTGTGGTGGCTGATGCCTATAATCCCAGCACTTCAGGAGGCCTAGGTGGGCAGATCACTTGAACCAAAGGGTTTGAGACCAGCCTGGGTAATATGGTGAAACTCCATCTCTACAAAAAATACAGAAGTTAGCTGGGCATGTGTGCCTGTAGTCCCAGCTACTCAGGAGGCTGAGGCGGGAGGATGCTTGAGCCTGGGAGGTTGAGGATGCAGTGAGCTGAGATGGCACCATTGCACTCCAGCCTGGGTGACAGAGTGAGACCCTGTCTCAAAAAATAATAATAAAATAAATAAATAAATAATCTAGTACAGGACCAGATACATGGTAATATTTAATAAATTGTTGGTCATTCAATCAAGATATTAAGAATTTTTGGCCGGGCGCGGTGGCTCAAGCCTGTAATCCCAGCACTTTGGGAGGCCGAGACGGGCGGATCACGAAGTCAGGAGATCGAGACCATCCTGGCTAACACGGTGAAACCCCGTCTCTACTAAAAATACAAAAAATAGCCGGGCGATACAAAAAATAGCCGGGCGTGTAGTCCCAGCTACTCCGGAGGCTGAGACAGGAGAATGGCGTAAACCCGGGAGGCGGAGCTTGCAGTGAGCTGAGATCCGGCCACTGCACTCCAGCCCGGGCAACACAGCAAGACTCCCTCCCAAAAAAAAAAAAAAAAAAAAAAAAAAAAAAAAAAAAAGAATGTTTAAGGTTGATCTGAAACCAGGTTATTCATTCATGTAAAGAATGTGGTAGTTATTTGTTGTTGTTGTTGTTGTTGTTGTTGTTGTTGTTTTTGAGACAGAGTCTTGCTCTGTGGCTCAGGCTGGAGTGCAGTGGCCGGATCTCAGCTCACTGCAAGCTCCGCCTCCCGGGTTCACGCCATTCTCCTGCCTCAGCCTTCCGAGTAGCTGGGACTACAGGCGCCCGCCACCTCGCCCGGCTAGTTTTTTGTATTTTTTTTTAGTAGAGACGGGGTTTCACCATGTTAGCCAAGATGATCTCGATCTCCTGACGTTGTGATCCGCCCGCCTCGGCCTCCCAAAGTGCTGGGATTACAGGCTTGAGCCACCGCGCCCGGCCAGTAGTTATTTGTTAATGACATTTGTTGTTAGTTATTTCCTATAAGGAAATAATGATGTCATCACAAAATCTTTGCCTTAATCAGCTTTATTAAGGCATAAATTAATTATAATTATACATAATTAAATATAATTTACATGTAATTAAATTCACCAATTTTCAGTGTATAATTTTTGACAAATGCACACCGTAATCAGCATCACAATCAATATGTAGAATATTTCTCTCACTGTAAAAAGTTCCCCTGTAACTCTTTGAGAGCAATTTTCCCCTTCTACCCTCAGCCCCTGGCAACCACTGATTTGTTTTCTGCAAACGATACTTTTTACTTTCTAAGCAAATATTTATCAGGGCCTTCTATTTAGAAGTCCTTGAGCTAGATAGATACTTCATAGAATACAAAGATAAGTAAGACTCAGTTTATGTCTTTAAATAGCTAAAAATCTAGTCTAGTCGTATGTAATTTTGAGATTACTCTGTCTACACATAATATGGGACTGAATTTCAATATGAATTATGCCCACTAAAGAAGAATAAGGAAGAAAAAATACTGCAAATGCTCCCTGAACTTTTAGAATAGTAAACAAAAGATTCATGAGTGCCACTAATTAATTATAATTTATTTTAAAAGGCACAAATTTATGATTACAGGATTTCCAGATAATTTTTAAAAAGTAAACTCTTTAAAATTAAGTAACATGTGTACAGGAAACAGAAGTGCAGAAATCCTAAGTTCACAGCTTGATCTTTTCAGATTATTTATGGCAACCTAGACCAGCCCTGTGTGACCAATGCAGTAAAAAGACATCCTAAAGTCTTATAGTTTAGACAGAATAATTACATCACTGTAAGAAAGAAAGAGATAAGAGAAGAATGTTCTGCAAAGGCTCACAAAGAATTGTGGGGATAAGTAGTGAGAAAATGGATAGCACATTAAAATTCATGAGGAAATGCCGTTTAAGTTCTATGAATAACAAAGCGATTATTATGCAGGATCAGGTTTTTCTTTCATCATTACAGAAAGACACAAAATCATTATCGTGATCTGCCATATGTTTTTCCTTTGTTATCAGATGCTGGGACAGGCCTATTAAATGTTCTGTGTTACCCAGGGGAATGGTCAGGGCGGTGAGTAATGGTGGTCACAATGCATATGGTTTTCTATGGTCCTAATTGTCAGTGCATTTAGATCCGAGGAAAGGAACAAATTAAAAAGGGCAGAATGGCTGGGTGGACACTTTCTTGTGATTGCAAAGAACTGGGTCTATTCTTACCCTTTCTGCCCCTTGCTTTATGCTTTACACCTGCCATTTCCAGACTGGACAAAGCCTTTGGTGGCTCCTTGGTCTATACAATGGGGACTACAATTAATTTCAAAAGGGGTAACACATGCAAATTGCAGAAAATATTAACACCAGGAGGAAAACACAGTGTGCAAAATAATCCTACAAAATGTTTATAGTGGGGTCACACATTTACCCACGTTATAATTCCAATGTGCAAAGAAAATACTACTTTTTAATTTCTATCATGGACCTAATTTTTCCTTGCAAGTTTCCACCTTGCGCTCTAATGAGAGGAAAAAAACCAACCAAACATTAAACTTGTCAATTCCAGGCAACAACCTTTTTTAGTTTAAATAGTTTATTTTGGCCCTGTGTGGTGGCTTACTTCTCTATGTAATCCCAGTGCTTTGGGAGACCAAGGAAGGAAAATGGCTTGAGGCCAGGAGTTCAAGACCAGCCTGGGAAACACAGCAAGCCCCCATTTCTACAAAAAAATTTAAAAACTAGCTGAGTGTGGTGGTGCACACCTGTAGTCCCAGCTACTCAGGAGGCTGAGGTAGGAGGATTGCTTGAGTCTAGGAGTTCAAGGCTGTAGTGAGCTATGACTGTGCCACTGTACTCCAGCCTGAGTGATTGAAACCTTGCCTCAAAAAATAAATAAATAAATGATCACTTTTGAATAACATATTTTCTTTTGGGCAAATGCAGAATCTTTCACATTTCTTCCTGCTTCCCTCTGCTTCTCTTCAAAACAATGTCTAGCTATACAGAAGGATTTGTGATCTAGGATGGCAAGGAGAGGAACAGCCTCACATCTATGTGGGGGTCTCAGGATCAAATTTGTCTCTATACCAGAGTGCATGTTTAGGGGAGCCAGAGATCAACCCCCACTTTGCTCTTAGTGACTTCTTTAGATCTAGAAACCAAACTGACACCCGGCAGATTAACAAGGGAAAAGCATACAAATTATATTAGTTCTACATGTACATGGGGATATTCACAACAGCGTGAAGTCTGAATAAGTAGCCAAAGCAAGATGCTTTTGTATTTTTAGACAAAAAATGATACATTTGAAAAGAAATGACAGGACAAAGAATACCTGGCCAGGGGCAGTAAATTTTCTGGAGGAATTACTAGGAGATGTATGGAGGATGTGAAACAGGTGGAAGATAAGGGTTACTTCGTCAAGTACGTTTATTCAGGTCCGTTGTAGCCTCCAATTCTTTTTTTTTTTTTTTTTTTTTTTGAAGTGGAGTCTCGCTCTACACCCCAGGCTGGAGTGCAGTGGTGCGATCTCGCTCACTGTAGCATCCGCCTCCAAGGTTTAAGCGATTCTCCTGTGTTAGCCTTCCAAGAAGCTAGGACTACAGGCGCCTGCCACCATGCCGGGTTAATTTTTGTATTTTTAGTAGAGATGGGGTTTCACCGTGTTGGCCAGTCTGGTCTCGAACTCCTGACCTCAGGCGATCTGCCCGCCTGGACCTCCCAAAGTGCTGGGATTACAGGCGTGAGCCACTGCGACTGGCCTGCAGCCTCCAATTCTAAGTCTCTGGTGATAAGAATTTTCTTGCCCTGGTATGGGCAGGGTGCCCCTCCCAGAGGAATCTGTATCTCTTGTTGCATGGAGGAAGAGACAGGTCAGCTCACCCTTTCTGAAATTACAATTTCTCAACTGTTTTCAACTTGAAATAATTACTATATCAATCTGGCATATTTTGGGATGGCACATTCTTCACTCCTTCACATATCTCTAACTAAGTTATTTATATAGTAGAAATAAGTTCTATATTTTGTCAGTAAAGTTGCAAAAGTAATTTATTTCTACTGTCTTTTATTTAATGTTTTTTATCTACCATGTATTTTCTTTACTTTTTTTTAATACTTTCCTACCTTCTATTGAGTTACTGATTTATTTTTCACCTCTACTGACTTGAAAGTTGTGTTTAAAAATTAACCTTTACTTATTATGGATTAAAAGGAGTTTCTCTGATAGAAAAGGTGGGGTTTCAGGTTTATAACATAAAGTTTTATGTGATATAGAAAAAAGTATCAGTAAACAAAGCTTGCTATTTTCTTTTTTTCTTTTTTTTTTTGAGACGGAGTCTCGCTCTGTCACCCAGGCTGGAGTGCTGTGGCCGGATCTCAGCTCACTGCAAGCTCCGCCTCCCGGGTTCACGCCATTCTCCTGCCTCAGCCTCCCGAGTAGCTGGGACTACAGGCGCCGCCACCTCGCCCGGATAGTTTTTTGTATTTTTTAGTAGAGACGGGGTTTCACGATGTTAGCCAGGATGGTCTCGATCTCCTGACCTCGTGATCCGCCCGTCTCGGCCTCCCAAAGTGCTGGGATTGCAGGGTTGAGCCACCGCGCCCGGCCTTTAAGTTTGCTATTTTCTTACAGGCTTACACGATTTTGAAATCAATCTTTTCCTCACTGTAATTACATAAAAGCTTAAAATTTTTCTTGCTTGTTTCATCCATTTTTCCTTGTATACTTTCCCTTTGGTGGGAAGTTCATAGTTATCAAGTATATTTTCCTCACAGTGGTAAAATTAACAAGAACTTACTTTTGCTTTTTTTATTTATAAAAACAATATCACTTTCTTTTATTCAATCAATGGTTACTCTTAAATTTATAACATGTGTGGCTCAACTTGGTCTAAGATATTGTCAACCTCTTTTGAACAATATACAATCTGAGAAACTTTATTCCTCCCATTCTTCCTGTTATTGTAGTAACTTGGTTTCACCTTTTCAAAAACTCTCTCAACTTAGAGTATTAATTTATTTATTTTAATTTTAATTTTATTTTTTATTTATTTATTTTTGAGATGAAGTCTCACTCTTGCTGCTCAGGCTGGAGTGCAGTGGTGCAATCTCGGCTCACTACAACCTCTGCCTCTGCAACCTCTGCCTCCCGGACTCAAGCAATTCTGCCTCAGCCTCCCGAGTAGCTGGGATTGCAGGTACATGCCACCATGCCCGGCTAATTTTTGTATTTTTAGTAGGACAGGGTTTCACCATGTTGGCCAGGCTGGTCTCGACCTCCTGACATCAAGTGATCTGCCCGCCTCGGACTCCCAAAGTGCTGGGATGACAGATCTGAGCCACCATGCCCGGCCTCAGTATTTATTATTATTGCTTTTATTTTGTTTTATTTTGACACAGGGTTTCTCTCTGTCACCCACACTGGAGTGTGGTGGCATAAACACAGCTCACTGCAACCTTGACTTCCTGGGCTTGAGCAGTCCTCTCACCTCAGCCTCCTGAGTAGCTGGGACCACAGGCATGTACCACCACATGGCACTAATCAAAAAAAATTTTTTTTTGTAGAGCTGAATCTTGCTATGTTGCCCAGACTGGTCTCTAACTCCTGGCCTCAAGCAATCCTCCTGCCTTGGCCTCCAAAAGGGTTGGGATTATAGGCATGAGCCATTGTGTCCAGTCTGTTATTGCTTTTTAACAGTCAATATTAATATAGACTTACCAGTATTTTTACTAACTTTTCTGTTTAAAATTAGTACTTACACCAGGTCCTTTCTCCTAGGTTTAATTTCTTTCTTTCTTTTTTTTTTCAAGAGGCAGACAGAGCAGGCCTGGTGCAGCAGGGCTGGCCGCCAGTTTAATTTTTTCATTTGAAGTGTATATTTGAATTTTTTTTAAAGCAATGACTTGTTACTATATATTATTTTAGTGTTTGAAAATATCTTGATTTCAGTCTCACTCTTGAACGAAAGTTTGAGTATAGACTTCTTGGTTATTTTCGCTTAATAATGTGGAGATGCCTATCATTGTGTAGTCTTTTTTATTTTTGTTGAGAAATCTGCTGATAATGTGTTATTGTTCCTTCATAGGAAATCTTTTTAATTCTGTTGCTTTTAAGATTTTCTCTCTTTCCAGCGTGGTCGATGTTTCATTTTGTTCAGGTGTATGTAGTTTTTATTTTTTCCTGTCTGGGGCTCAGCGATTATCTACTCAAATATTGTTTTTCTTCCTATTCAAATAGACATATTCCATTACTCTGGAACTCCTTTTAGACATCTATTCGGTCTTCCCATCCCATCCTCCGTTTCCTCACAGGATACTGTCCCCACAGAATAGCTTTGCATTTTCTCGGGAATTTGCATTCCCTTTTCATTGCTGGCATCTGAAGATTTTTATATTTTATCAAGAATATCTATATTTTTGTTGCATCAGATGAGGCTGGATCATCCAGACTTAACCCACCAGACTGCTGGAAGTCCCATGCAGCAAAAAAAGGTAAAATTTCTGTCTAATTTACAATTAAATGAAGAGACATAGCTAACTTAATATGTAAAGTAAAAATTATGCTTCTGTGCGAAGTCTTAGAATTATGAATTAAAATTTCAGCATTTTGGTAATCCCTAGTGTCTAGACTGTTTCCTTTTTTGTGTGTGTGCTTACTTTATAATGAGATTGTAAACCCAGTGGCATTGGGTAAACCTTAGGGGCATCTGGTAAGAATTCAGGTCGGGCGCGGTGGCTCATACCTGTAATCCCAGCACTTTGGGAGGCTGAGGCGGGTGGATCATGAGGTCAGGCGATGGAGACCATCCTGGCTAACACAGTGAAACTCCGTCTCTACTAAAAAAATACAAAAAAAATTAGCCAGGCGTGGTGGCGGGCACCTGTAGTCCTAGCTACTTGGGAAGCTGAGGCAGGAGAATGGCGTGAACCCAGGAGGTGGAGCTTGCAGTGAGCAGAGATCGCGCCACTGCACTCCAACCTGGGCGACAGAGCAAGACTACGTCCCCCCCCCCAAAAAAAAAAGTGTAAGTCTCTTCCTTGGTTGAAATTTTCACCTATGGGAAAAAATGGTTCTAGAATAATTGTGTGTGTATATATATGTGTGCATGTGTGTGTGTGTGCATACCTTGAACCATACTTTGTACCATGTAAAAACATCAACTCAACTAAAAATGGATTGCAAATCTCAATGTAAAATTATATAACTATAAAAATACTTGAAGAAAACATTGGGTAGGTGCAGTGACTAATGCCTGTAATCTCAGCACTTCGAGGCTGAGGTGGGAGGATCGATCGAGCCCAGGAGTTTGAGAGCAGCTTAGGCAACATGAAAAAAAAAAACCAAAAAAACAAAAAAACAGTCTCTACAAAAAAAGTACAAAAATTAGCCGAGCATGGTGGCACATGCTTATAGTTCCAGTTACTCAGGAAGCTGAAGTGGGAGGTTCACTGAACCCAGAAGTTCGAGGCTTCAGTGAGGTATGATCGTGCCACTGCATTCTAGCCTGGAAGACAGACAGAAATCCTGTCTCAAAAAAAAAAAAAAAAAAAAAAAATTAAATAAAAGAATAAATAAGAAAATATATGAAAACATCTTTGGATTAGGCAAAGATTTCTAAGATACCACACCAAAAGCACAATTTATAAAAGGAAAAAAAATTGATAAATTGAACTTTATCAAAATTGAGAACTCTTTGAAAGACACAATTAAGAAAATTAAAAGACAAGACATAGACTAGGCCAAAGTATTTGCAAAGCATATTTCTGACAAAGAACTTGTATTCAAAGTGCATTAAGAATTCTCAAAATTCAGTAAGATAATAGGCAGCGCTTCCCATACACGTACAAGTGGGCAAAAGTTTTGAACAGACACTTTACAAAAAAGTTGTACAGACTACAAATCAATACCTTTTGTAGAAATATGTTTGATATTGTCATAGAGACATGCAAATTAAAGCTGTAATAATATACCGTTAACAGTGGAAGATAGTCCACTGTTACTGGTGGCGAATCCCTGTGGGTCTGCAGCAACCTCAATTCTCGCCTCCTAGAACAAAGAATTTGACTGAGGGACATAAGGCAGTAAAAGAGACCAAGGCAAGTTTCAGAACAGGAGTGGAAGTTTATTAAAAAGCTTTAGAGCAGGAAAGAAAGGAAAGTATGTTCGGAAGAGACCCAAACGGGCACCAAGACGGTCAAGTGTGACATTTAACCTTGATCCTAGAACTTTTCTATTTTATTTTATTTTATTTATGAGATAGAGTCTTGCTGTGTCACCAGGCTGGAGTGCAGTGGCGCAATCTCGGCTCACTGCAATCTCCACCTCCCAAGTTCAAGCGATTCTCCTGCCTCCGCCTCCCAAGTAGCTGGGACTACAGGTGTGAGCCACCACGCCGGGCTAATTTTTGTATTTTTAGTAGAGACGGGGTTTCACTGTGTTGGCCAGGATGGTCTCGATCTTTTGACCTCGTGATCTGCCCGCCTCAGCCTCCCAAAGTGCTGGGATTACACACGTGTGTCACTGAGCCCAGCCGATCCTAGAACTGTATAGACTGGCCCACTTCTGATGTCTCGTACCCCTTTCCCACGATATTTCCCTTAGGGTGGGCTGCCCACAGGCGCAATGCCCTCTATGTGTTTGGGAGGTGAGCACACACAGTGTATTTAGGAAGTTGTAGGCATGCCCATCTGAGGCTTTCTTTCCTTTTCCGGTGGGCTGCCTGGGAAGGTCATACTCCATCATTTTGTTTCTTAAAGGGCATGCCAAGGAAGTTGCCTCTCCCTGGTGTCTACATTCAACTAATGTTTTAGAGCGACAGGTGTAAACTATCAGGAAATGGTTTTTCCCTGGCAATTTATCAGCCTCTCATCAACAATATTGATGATGAATGATTTAATGACTGGTAACTGGCTCTGTGATCATTACTCAAATCTTAATATCTGGACACTCAGAAAGAACGAGAAGAAATTGTGATGATGACATGATGATATCTTTTACTTTTGGACTGAAAGTTAGGTATTTCTTTAAGTTTTATGATATGGCCATGCCATCTAATTATGCCAATATGTCACTGCTGCCAATTTGTCACTTTTAGAGAGGCAATATGATAATTGTTGAACCATTTCCTGACATTCCTGGTGGAGGGGGAGAGCCCTCTCCTGCCCTGCTCATGCCTGTCTAAATACCTGTAACAATACCATTATTTCCTATTAGAATGGCTCAAACAAATGAACAAACACTGACAATATCAAGTCCTAGCAAGGATGTAGAGCAACTGGAATTTTCATATATGACTGACAGAAGTGCAAAATGGTCCAGCCACTTTGGAAACACAATTTGCAATCTTATAAACATATATTTATCTTTTGACCCAGCAATTCCACTCCTACGTATTTACCCAAGAGAAATGAAAATTTTGTCACTCAAAAACCTATATATGAATGTTTATAGTGAATGTACACGTCATCACCCAAAACTGGAAACAACATAAATGTCTCTCAACTACTGAATTAATAAGTAAATTGTGGTACATCCATACAATGGAATATCACTTAATAATAAAAAGGATTCAACTATTGATATACACTACAACATGGATGAATCTCAAAGCAATAATGCTGAAGATAAAAGAAGGCAGACCAAAGAAGGAGTATATGCTACACAATTTCATTCACATGACATTTCAGGACATGCTAAACTATGCAGACAGAAAACAAATCAGTGGTTTTGAGGACCTGGAGGTAAAGGAAGGGGTGACCATAAAGGGGTACAAGGGAATTTGTTAAAGTTATGAAATCATTTTTTATCTTATATTTATAGTTGTGGTTACACAACCATATGCACTTGTCAAAACTGATAAAACTCAAAAAACTGTAACCTAGAGTTCCAGGGTTTTCCTTTTCCAGAACACATGGTGAAAAAGCACCCAGTTGTGCCCGGTGCGGTGGCTCAAGCCTGTAATCCCAGCACTTTGGGAGGCCGAAGCGGGCGGATTACGAGATCAGGAGATTGAGACCATCCTGGCTAACACGGTGAAACCCCATCTCTACCAAAAATACAAAAAATTAGCCGGGCGTGGCGGAGGGCGCCTGTAGTCCCAGCTACTGGGGAGGCTGAGGCGGGAGAATGGCGTGAACCCAGGAGGCGGAGCTTGCAGTGAGCTGAAATCGCACCACTGCACTCCAGCCTGGGCAACAGAGCAAGACTCTGTCTCAAATAAATAAATAAATAAATAAATAAATAAATAAATAGGAAAAGAAAAAGCATCCAGTTGTAACTGCTGAAGTTTTTGTTGTTTCAGAAAAGTTTAAGGGGCCGGGTGCGGTGGCTCACGCCTATAATCCCAGCACTTTGGGATGCTGAGGAGGGCGGATCACAAAGTCACGAGATGGAGCCCATCCTGGCCAACATGGTGAAACCCTGTCTTATTAAAAATACAAAAATTAGCTGGGCATGGTAGCGCGCACTTGTAATCCCAGCCACTCAGGAGGCTGAGGCAGGAGAATGGCTTGAACCCGGGAGCTGAGATTGCGCCGCTGCACTCCAGACTGGGCGACAGAGAGAGACTCTGTCTCCAAAAAAAAAAAAAAAAAAAAAAAGAAGTTCAAGGAAGAAGCCCAGCCACAGCAAAACAAAAACCAGTTTGATCCAGAGATGCCTGAGTTGGAGATGAACTTCGGAGAATTCTCCTCCTTAGCATACTAAAAATCCACCCAGGATGGAGCTATTCTCCATTTGTATGCAGAAGCCTGATCTCAGACTGGGCCTGAGCTGCCTGGACACCTCTACATATGATGACTCAGCTAACCTGCCTAAGAAAAGCCTTTTTGTCACCTTGGTTTAGGGAGACACTGCTTTGGGGAATTATCCCCGATAGCCTCCTTACTTGTTTTAAGTCATAAAATCCCCTTGTTAAATCTTCCTTGGTTGTGGTATTGGACTGTCACTGGCTAAGTGATCAAACCCACTCATTGTGTGGGTAACAAAACTACACACTAAAACTATAACATTTGGAAATTATGCCCCGATAAACCTGACCGCCCCCCAAAAAGCCTTCTCACAATGCTTTTTACAGACTTTTTTTTTTTTTTTGAGATGGAGGCTCGCACTGTTGCCCGGCTGGAGTGCAGTGCTGAGATCTGGGGGCATTGCAACCTCCGCCTCTGGGGTTCAAGGGATTCTGGCGCTTCAGAATCCCGAGTAGCTGGGAATACAGGCGTGTGACACATGCCCAGCTAATTTTTGTATTTCTTTCTTTCTTTCTTCCTTTTTTTTTTTTTGAGACAGCGTCTCGCTCTGTCGCCCAGGCTGGAGTGCAGTGGCCCGATCTCAGCTCACTGCAAGCTCCGCCTCCTGGGTTTACGCCATTCTCCTGCCTCAGCCTCCCGAGTAGCTGGGACTACAGGCGCCCGCCACCTCGCCCTGCTAGTTTTTTGTATTTTTTAGTAGAGACGGGGTTTCGGCCGGGCGCGGCGGCTCACGCTTGTAATCCCAGCACTTTGGGAGGCCGAGGCGGACGGATCACGAAGTCAGGAGGTCGAGACCATCCTGGCTAACACAGTGAAACCCCGTCGAGGTCGATCTTCTGACCTCGTGATCCGCCCGTCTCGGCCTCCCAAAGTGCTGGGATTACAGGCTTGAGCCACCGCGCCCGGCCTGATTTTTGTATTTCTTTAGCAAAGATGGGGTTTCACCATATTGGTCAGGCTGGTTTGGAACACCTGACCTCAGATGATCTATCTGCCTCAGCCTCCCAAAGCGGTGCTGGGATTATAGGCATCAACCACTGCTGCTGGTCTTTCCTCAGATTTTAATGGTAATACTTGACAGAGCAGGAATATCGCCATCTCGGACAAGCACTGCCATTCTAAAGTTCCCCTTGATCAAAAACCGCCTAAATCCAAAAGGCATCAGCCTAATGGCTAAGGTCAGCATGACCATAAACCACAAATGACATCTCTGACCAGAAACATTCCAACCATAAGATAAACCCCTCCCTGACTGGAGAGATGTCAGCCCCAAGATAACCTTCCCTCCAACCAGAGACATTCCAACCCCTCAATAAACTTCTCTCCCACACAGAAACATGCCAAGCCTGTGATAAGTTCTCTAGCCCTGAACTCTTAAATACTCTTAGTCTGTAAGAGAGTGCCCCTGACTGAAATCGGCCAAAAACCCCTCTCAGGTATATTCTCTAAAATAAACCTGTCTTTGACTGTTGAGCTGCTTTTCATGTTTCCTTCCTCTTTCTTTAACTCTTACAATACTTAAATATATAAGTTCCTTTTCTTCTGCTATGAAAAAATTATATCATAACTGAGAAATCAATAAGGATAATAAAAATTAAGATATAAAAATGAGGCCAGGTGTGGTGGCTCACACCTGTAATCCCAGCACTTTGGGAGGCTGAGGCAGGTGGATCACTTGAGGTTAAGAGTTCCAGACCAGCCTGGCCAATATGGCAAAACTCTGTGTCTACAAAAAATACAAAAATTAACCGGGCATGGAGGTCGGAGAATCCATGAGGCAGGAGAATCGCTCGAACTTGGGAGGTGGAGGTTGCAGTGAGCTGAGATCTCACCACTGCACTCCAGCCTGGGTGACACAGTGAGACTCCATCTCAAAAAATAAATAAATGAATAAATATAAAATGGAAAGCATTTGCAATACAAAATCTATGTGCTTTAAGGTAAGTCCTACTAAAGACAAGAAATAAATGTTTATGTTTCAATTGGTTTCACTTTTGATTTTATGAGTTAAATGTCAATGAAAGATTTTTTTCAGATAAATAGTACTGTTTCATTTTTCTTTTAAATAATGTTGATGCTGAAATTTCTGAAATAAACCCAGCTTGCCACCTTCAGGCCATTGAAAGATTTACAGAGACCATAGTCAGAACACTAATACTGCATCTTTCTCAATAATCCATAATGAATAATATCTTGATCCCTCTATTGTGCCTTTGTCAAATGCACTCTATCTAGAATCTTTCCCTAGCATTTACTGGAATCTTCCCAACTTTCAAAGCTTAGTTCAAATGTCACTAACTCCTAGAAGGCTTCACTAATCACTCTAGCCAGTTTTTCCTCCTCTAAATATGTTATCTCCTTGATTACGTGTAATGTCATTGAAAGTAACAACCATGTCCTATACATATTTTATGCCTCTGCGTGGCTACTAAAAAGGGTGCATGTAAGAATTGTGCATTTTAGCCGGGCGCGGTGGCTCATGCCTGTAATCGCAGCACTTTGGGAGGCCGAGGTGGTTGGATCACCTGAGGTCAGGAGTTCGAGACCAGCATGGCCAACATGGTGAAACCCCGTCTCTACTAAAATACAAAATTAGCCGGGCATAGTAGCAGGCGCCTGTAATCCCAGCTACTCAGGAGGTTGAGGCAGGAGAATTGCCTGAACCTGGGAGGTAGAGGTTGTAGTGAGCTGAGATCGCGCTATTGCACTCCAGCCTAGGTGACAAGAGTGAGACTTCATCTCAAAAAAAAAAAAAAAAAAAGAATTGTGTATTATAATATATACTGAATGAACACATGAATGAATAAATAGGAAACTAGAGTAAACATTGAGCTTTCACTTGGAAGAGGCCCTATTTTACTAGTAAATTAATGGGAATTCTACACATGTATTAAAGATTATATGCACAATTTTCATTGACAACTAGCAGGGTCTCAATCTCTATTAAGCTCTCAAACAATATTGTTGATGAATGATTTAATGAGTATTTGGTCACTGGCTCTGTGGTAACTACTCAAATCTTAATATCTAGACACTTAAAGAGAAGAAGGTGTGATTATATATTTTACTTTTTTCTTTTGAGACAGTCTCACTCTGTCGCCCAGGTTGGAGTGCAGTGGCACGATCTCGGCTCACTGCAACCTCTGCCTCCTGGGTTCAAGCGATTCTTGTGCCTCAGCCTCCTGTGTAAGCTGGGATCACTGGCAAGTACCACCACGGCCGGCTAACTTTTGTATTTTTTTGTAGAGATGGGGTTTTACCATGTTGGCCAGGCTGGTCTTGAACTCCTGACCTCAGGCGATCTGCCTGCCGTGGCCTCCTAAAGGGCTGGGTTTACAGGTATGAGCTATCACACCTGGCTGATATTTTTTACTTTTGGACTGAAAGTTAGATATTTCTCTGATTTATGATATGGCCATACCATCTAATTATTTTCCTCCAAACCCCCAAGTTGCTACTAAAGCTTGTTAATAAAATATGTAACTGCAGTATGTAGTCCACCACTATATGACTCAGAAAAATTCCCCAATTTTTTGTCTAGTTCCATCTAGTTTAGGGCATAAGGTTTTCTTTCATGTTTACTTTCTGTCTAGAATGAAGTTCCCCTCCCTGTCTTTCAAGGTCTACATGTATCCAGGACTACTAGATGAAAACTGGTCATAGATGTTTGTTTCTGATTTATTTTTAATTGGGAAGGGAATGGTCCACACTTGAGAATGGTTTATCTTCTTGAATTCCTTCCATTAGAACTTTTCTTTCTTTCTTTTTTCTTTCTTTTCTTTTTTTCTGAAACAGGGTCTCACTCTGTCACCCAGGCTGGTGTGCAATGGCACCATCACGGTTGACTGCAGTCTTGTCCTACTGGGCTCAAGTGATCCTCCTGCCTCAACCTCCCAAGTAGCTGGGAATACCAGCATGCACCTCCAAGCCTGGCCAATTTTTGTATTTTTTGTAGAGATGAGTCTTGAGATGGGGTCTCACTATGTTGCGCAGGCTGGTCTCAAACTCCTCGTCTCAAGCAATCCACCTGCCTTGGCCTCCCAACGTGTTGGGATTACAGGCATGAACCACCACACCTGGCCCCATTAGAACTTTCTAACAAAAGATGATCTTTCTCGTGCCCCATAGGAGGGCTGTTTATCTCTTCTGTCAGTCCTTCCTTTCTCATTATATCCTCCCCACTCTCTGCCTTCTGCCTAGGCCCAGGCTTATCCATCAGAGAGAGGAAGTAATCAGTAATTTGAGCATGCACAGAAGGCTCTGGTTTGGGACCTCAGGTCAAGAGTCTTTAGATTTTTGTTTCTGCTTTGTTGAGGGCTGAAGAGGAAGATAGGCCTATGGGTTACCAGTGAGATAGAAAACGGGAGGAAAATACAGAAAACAATCAGACTCACATTTTGGGATACAAATCCACCACAAATGCAAGTTTATAATACCTATCTGGACTAAAAGTTTGTTCTCTCTCCTCCAGTCCTATATCCTTCCTCAAAATGTGAACTTGGTATTTCTCCCTCATCAGTATCTTTGTTTCAACTCTCCTGAACACATCTTCTCATTGTACCCCAATACTTTCATTGACCAAGTCTTTTCTTAATCATCGCATATACACTGTAGTAGCAGCATCTTTTTCCAGCTATTCTTTTCTCTCCCTTTCATTTACCCTAGTTGATTCTAACCAGCCATCCCCAAGTGTATTAGGTACATTTTCAGTTTACTCTCGAATTCTCATTTACTCACAATCTGGCTTCTGTCTGCTTCTCTTTACCAACACAAGTCTTGTTTTGGTCCAATTAATGAGTTTTTAAAAAATCCATGTAGTTTGATACCATTGCTCACTCCTGTGAACAATTAGGTTCTGTTATTAATTAGGTTTGTACATATCACCATTTTTTTGCATTTTAAACTTTCTGGTTGTGACTGTAATAATATCTTTGATAATTTTCCTTTCTTGTGTGGGTTTTACTTACTCCTTTTAACCATCACAACAGTGGTCCTATACCTTCCTTTCTTTCCTGAAGATGATTTAAAAATTTTCTTCCATTTTTGTAAATCTTTAATGTTGAGCCTCTTTCCTGTCTCTTTTGGATGCTCTGAAACAGGTTGCTTGGATTGTAGAATATTTTGAAAGACTGCTTATGAAGCAATAGCAGCAGGGGGCAATTCAGACTTCCCACACTTCTTTAAATACCAGTTCTTTCAGGTGTCTTTTTTGTTTGTTTGTTTGTTTTTGTTTTTTTTTCTGAGACAGAGTCTTACTCTGTTGTCCAGGCTGGAGTACAGTGGTGAGATCCTGGCTCACTGCAACCTCCACCTCCTGGGTTCAAGTGATTCTCCTCCGTCAGCCTCCTGAGTAGCTGGGATTACAGGTGGCTGTTACCATCCTAGGCTAATTTTTTTGTATTTTTAGTAGAGATGGGGTTTCACCATGTTGGCCAGGCTGGTCTCAAACTCCTGACCTCAGGTGATCTGGCCACCTTGGTCTCCCAAAGTCCTGAGATAACAGGCCTGGCCTCAGGTTTTTAATTTAACCCAAAGAAAAGAAATAGATTCAATGTCGTTGGGGATACTGACCTTTCTTTTTTTTTTTTTTTGAGACGGAGTCTTGCTCTGTCACCCAGGCTGGAGTGCTGTGGCTGGATCTCAGCTCACTGCAAGCTCCGCCTCCCGGGTTCACGCCATTCTCCTGTCTCAGCCTCCCGGGTAGCTGGGACTACAGGCGCCGCCACGTCACCCGGCTAGTTTTTGTATTTTTAGTAGAGACGGGGTTTCACCGTGTTAGCCAGGATGGTCTCGATCTCCTGACCTCGTGATCCGCCCGTCTCGGCCTCCCAAAGTGCTGGGATTACAGGCTTGAGCCACCGCGCCCAGCCTGATACTGACCTTTCTTCCCAGATTCAACCCATGTATTTTCTATTTTTACTCTGTACTTCAGTTTTGTTTGTCATTGTAATTTGTAAACTCACTGGGTAGGAAATAATTGTTGGTCTTCTAATTTAGAATAGCCCCAAGCACATGGTTATTAATGGTAACATGCTTTAAATGTCCTTGGTTATAAAAGGAACAATGTTAAACATCACTTGATTTTTTTGCTTTCATTTTTCTTCAGTTTTGGCTTGCAGGTTTTATGTTGTATACTCTCAATAGGTGGTTCTCATACAAGAATGGGGTCAGTTCTAACAGAGTTACAAACATTGGAAGAAGATGCATTATTTTGGCACCAAGATCTAAATAGTTCCATTTCCCAATGCAGTTTAGTGGTTATTAGTGTGACTTTGAATCTTGGCCCTCTTAGTTCTTTGTTTTGTCACCACAGGCAAGTTTCTAACACAAAAATTAGGGATAGTAATAACCAAATTCTGTGAGTTTTGTGAAAATAAAGGAAATAATTTACAGTTGAAACCTGAACAAGGTGGGGATAGGGGCACGAATCTTTTGCACTGTCAAAATCTGCATGTAACTTTTTTTTTTTTTCTTGGAAACAGTCTCGCTGTCACCCAGGCTGGAGTGCAGTGGCATGATCTCGGCTCACCCCAACTTCCGTCTCCCAGGTTCAAGTGGTTCTTCTGCCTCAGCCTCCCAAGTAGCTAGGACTACAGGCACACACCACCACACCTGGCTAATTTTTTTTGTATTTTTAGGAGAGATGGGGTTTTGCCATGTTGCCCAGGCTGGTCTTGAATTCCTGAACTCAGGCAATCTGCCCACCTTGGCCTCCCAAAGTGCTAGAATTACAGGTGTGAACCACTGCATTGGGCCGAAATCTGTGTATTACTCAATTCCCCAGAGCTTAACTATTAATACCAACTATTGCCTGGAAGCCTTACAGATAACAATTAATACATATTTTGTATATATATTATATATTGTGTTCTTAAAGCAAGCTAGATAAAATAAGATATTAAGAAAATCATAAGGAAGAGAAAATATATTTACTATCCATTAAGTGTAAGTGGATCATCATAAAGGTTTCCATCCTGTTCAGTAGGCTGAAGAGAAGGAGGAGGAAGACAAAGGGTTGATCTTGCTATCTCCAGCTTAGCAGGTGCAGAAGAAAATCTGCCTACAAGTGGACCTGTGAAGTTCAAACCTGTATTGTTCCAGGGTCAACTGTATCAGAAAGATTTGACTACTATGAGCTAAGTGGTAATCATCATTGGTCCGGAATGATGATTTTTAGAAAGTGACTTTATTATATCACTGAGATGCCCTATACCAAAATACTGAGATTACCAATACCTTCCTTGCCTGTACTACAAATGTATTTTTGCCATTTTGGTTTCTGTTTCTATATTTTGAATTCTGTTTCTATATTTTAAAATCCTAACATGATCCAGAAGGCTGGGAGATGCTCCTAATGAAAGAGAGAAACCTGGAATATTCTATTTACCAGATTGCTTCCTCTCATACCCATATTTTGAGATACAAAGTTGTCACAAAGTTCCAACTTATTTGGTATCATTCAAAATCTGATGAGCTTGCATTTTAAGAAGTGTTGATCAGTCCCATTTAAGAGCAGTTGGTATGAGTTCACTTTACTTTATTTTTTGAGATGGAATCTCGCTCTATTGCCCAGGCTGGAGTGCAGTGGCACGATCTTGGCTCACTGCAACCCCTGCTCCTAGGTTCAAGTGATTCTCCTGCCTCAGCCTCCTGAGTAGCTTGGATTACGAGCACTCGTTACCACATTTGGCTAAATTATTATTATTATTATTTTTTTGTATTTTTAATAGAGATTGGGTTTCACCATATTGGCCAGGCTGGTCTCGAACTCCTGATCTCAAGTGATCCACCTGTCCCAGCCTCCCAAGGTGCTGGGATTACAGGCATGAGCCACCATGCATGGCCATGACTTCGTTTCAAAGAGCACAGAAAAATCTGGGTGTCCAACAGCCTTATGGAACATCTTTTGAAGCCTGGTCACACAGTGGGGTCTTTAGGTGATGGTGAAGTGACAGTTTTGAGTTGTTTTCTTTGGTAGTAAGTGTTGGTTAATTCTAACAGCAGGAACAATTCAGGAGTCCAAGAAACAATCTTGTTCACATTGCATTGATTTTGTTACAGTTGACACTAATTTAAAAATTGGTAGGCTCTAGAACAGAAAGACCTGTCCCCAAAGTACCTTTTCTGAAAAAGTTGCCCTGCCTCAGATGTCGTGTATCTGTTGAACTTTTCAGCTACTGTGGTTTCCAAGGAATGCACCTGTATCAAAAATGAGCTGAATTCCTAGGGATGTCAATTATTCATTCCTCCATTCCAGCAAAGTCAACAAATATTGACAGCCCACCTTGAATCACTGGGACCCTGGATGTAGTGGTGTTTACATATTCCAGCTCTTTTGGGGGACTTTACAATCTAGCTGGGCAGAAGAGGAAACATGCAAATAAATTAAATTCAGGGTCCTGTGAGGCAAGTGAACAGCCTTGGTTACCTAAGTTTTGATAATAACATGACTAAAAGCTCGGTTCCACAACTCAGTAGCTGTGTGCCTTGGACAGGTCATATCAGATCAGGAAAGGTGAAGTGAGAATGAGTTGCCGAACGCAGCACTCCAGGATCATGGTTCCAGCTCCAGGCAGAGGGTCACATCGTGTCAGGTGTGCGAAGACAAAATAGTCTGCAGAGACCAGTGTGGCGTTGAAATGAGGTGTGGTCGCGACCTTTGGCGCCGGAGAGGCGAAACAAGAGGGGGGTCTTCGGGCCCTCAGGTGTGCCTCAGCCGCCCGAGGCGAAGCGCACGTGGCAGTTGGCGGGAAATCCCTGGGGGTGGAGCCTTGGCTCGCGGCCCGGCCGCCCCGTGCTACGTCATCGAGCAGCTCCCCCCCTCCCTTTGCTACAAGTCGCACGCGCGGAAGTAAACACCGCTACGTCATCAGGGCGCGTCCTCGCCTTTCCCCTCCCATCTCCTCAGATCGGTGGACGTGCTCGCCTCCACTCGGGGCCAGGTCTATGTCCCGGTTTCCCGCAGTCGCGGGCAGGGCGCCAAGGCGGCAGGAGGAGGGTGAGCGGTCAAGAGACCTCCAGGAAGAGCGGCCCTCGGCTGTTTGCATCGCCGATAGAGGTGCGGTCTGCGGGACGGTACGGAAGCCAGCGGGAGTTACGGCGTGGGGATTTTGAGGGGGATGAAAGTACGCCTTTGGCCGGCTGAGAAGAGTAGTGAGGAAGCCGTGGCGTTCTCCTGGCTTTCCAAGCCCGGGGCGAACTTTGCGTCCAATGAGCACTTTGCCTTAGAGGGGGGCGGTCCCAGATCCAAGTTGGGCGAAAACCTTACTGGGGGGCGAAAAAGTGAACCCCAACGCCCGAAATGCATTCTGTTCTTAAACAGGCTCACAAACCCTTTGTTCTCTACCCATTCATCCTCCCCCCTCCTTCGTCGGGCCGCCAGCCTGCCTTTGGGTACGGTATGAAGGGAGCCAGTTTCCAGGAGCCAGTTTCCATGGTTACCCACCACTTGGCCTTCTGGGATATCAGTCACTCTGAACAGGGACCTAACTTGAACCATGAATCAGAAGCAAACACAGGTGGCTTCTAATCCAGCTGAGAATTTTCTGCTGTGTTCCAGTTTTTGGTCTGTTGTTAAATAAAATTGGGTTTTGTGCTTCTGTGTAAGTATGCATGTGTATACGTTGCCTTGAGCTATACTTGCTTTGAAAAGTACTTTGAGTTACGCGTGAACAAATGCTCAAGTTGCTGAATTTCACCAAAAAGTTGTTCTGGGCTCATTAACCCTCACTTACAAATTGTACATGAGCGATTTAACTGAGAAGTCATGGATGATCCCTTCCAGCCCTAAAATTCAATATTGCCTTTCTGGTTTCAGTCCTGAGAAGTTGAGTCAGAGATATCTTTACAAGTCTTTTAATTGACTTGTTTTTCTGTTATTACAGAAGAGAAAGGATGCACGTCCCAGGAGGGAGGAACTACTCCAACTTTTCCTATTCAGAAACAAAGAAAAAAGATTATTCAAGCTGTGAGGGACAATTCATTCCTTATTGTTACTGGAAATACAGGAAGTGGTAAAACAACTCAACTTCCAAAATATCTATATGAAGCAGGTGAATTTTTTCTGTTCTAACATTGGAAATATTTTTAAAATATCCTGTTTTCAAAGGCCAGTAGGAATTCTGTACTCCATGGTTGCCTACTATTTGCTTTATAGTCCCTCTTCTCTTGGCACACCCCCTTCCCCTATGTCTCCCTTGCTTCTTTATGGTCTATTTCAGGTTCAGGAATTAGTTGGAATGGCAGATTTTCCCATTTTTGATTACCATAATAATCTCAAATATAATTACATCTAGATATTAATTCCATTTTATAGAATAAGGTTGTCTAGCAGTAAACTATTAACCATTGGATACTGAATTAATTTTGAGGGGGAAGAGATATGTGATACCTGTTGCTGCCATTAGTACTTCTTGGTTCTTTCTCTAGAGCATTATCAGGTAAATATTTATCCCTGACTTTGCCAGCACAAGCCAACTAACAAATTACCTTTAAAATATGTTAAGTAAAATTAATAGGAGGTCTTTGGTTTGGCCTGATCCCCCGCACTAGACCCAACAGACCAAACCAAAATGGAGTTACTCATACTGAAGTTCTCACGCCACCGTCTAGAAACTAAATTTTTCATCTAATCTTCTGAGAAATCAGGAGAAAGAGATAATAGCCAAATCCCCAAACAGACCAGTTTTAGCCAGCATCAAGAAGTTTCCTCTGCTTTAACTTTTGCAAAAAAAGTAACTTTGAAATTAGCAATCTGCTTTTTATTTTCTGTTTCTGCTTTCCCTCAGCCCTTTTCTGTCTATACAATCCGCCTCCTCTGCTCAGCTCATTGGAACACTCATTCTATTTTATGAGACGATGGGTTGATGTGATTCCAGAGTTGGAATCACAAAAGCCAATTAAAAATTTTTCGTCGGGCACGGTGGCTCACCCCTGTAATCCCAGCACTTTGGGAGGCCGAGGCGGGCGGATCACGAGGACAGGAGATCGAGACCATCCTGGCTAACACAGTGAAACCCCGTCTCTACTAAAATACAAAAGAAAATTAGCTGGGCATGGTGGCTGGTGCCTGTAGTCCCAGCTACTCAGGAGGCTGAGGCAGGAGAATGGCGTGAACCCAGGAGGCGGAGCTTGCAATGAGCCGAGATCACGCCACTGCCCTCCAGCCTGGGAGACGGAGCGAGACTCCGTCTCAAAAAAATAAATAAATAAATAAAAATAAAATTAAAAAAAAAGTTTTAGGCCGGGCACAGTGGCTCAAACCTGTAATCTCAGCGCTTTGGGAGGCCAAGGTGGGTAGATCACGAGGTCAGCAGTTTGAGAGCAGCCTGGCCAACATGGTGAAACCCCGTCTCTACTAAAAATACAAAAATTAGGCATGGTGGCGGGCGCCTGTAATCCCAGCTACTCGGGAGTCTGAGGCAGGAGAATTGCTTGAACCCAGGAGGCGGAGTTTGCAGTGAGCTGAGACCATGCCTTTGCACTCCAGTCTGCGAGACAGAGTGAGACTCTGTGTCAAAAATAAAATAAAATAAAATAAATTGGTTGTAATTTTGTCTTTTGACAAGTGTCTTTCAGTATGACAGAACTTTCTGTCATAAGGTTTGTGAAGAACAGTATTACATTGGATATGATTTGCCTTAAAAAATAACATATTATTCTAATGCTTCAAATCTAAGGTGCCATCTATTAAGATATATCATTATTTTATGTGCAGTAATCCCCTCTTATCCTTGGGAGATGCCTTCTAAGACCACTCAATGCCTGAAACTGCCAATAATACCAAACCTGCGTATACTATGTTTTTTCCTGTACATACATACATACCTGTGATAAAGTTTAGTTTATAAATTAGGCACAGTAAGAGATTAACAGCAACCACAATAAAATAGAACAGTTATGACAGTATACTGTAGTAAAAGTTTTGTGAGTGTGGTCTCTCTGTCTCTCAAAGTGCTGTAATTTTGGATCTCCGTTGACTGTAGGTAACTGAAACATTGGAAAGCAAAACCAAGGGTAAAGAGGGACTACTGTATTAGTAAGAATGGAAACACGCCATCAATTTTAAGATGCAGCTCCATTCCCAAAGATATTAAAATGGTATATGGAAGGTGTATAGCTATAGATATAAATATAGATTTTTTTTTGAGATGAGATCTTAACTGTGTTGCCCAGGCTGGTCTCAGACTCCTGAGTTCAAGCAGTCCTCCTACCTCAACCTCCTGAGTAGCCAGGGTCCTGAGTAGCTGGGATTACAGGTATGTACCACTGCTCCCAGCAGAAAGGTGGCATATTTAAATCCAGTTTTAGGCCAGGCATGGTGGCTCACGCCTGTATTCCCAGCACATTGGGAGGCTCAGGCAGGTGGATCACTTGAGGTCAGGAGTTCGAGACCAGCCTGGCCAACATGGTGAAACCCCATCTCTACTAAAAATACAAAATTAGCTGAGTGTGGTGGCTTGCGTCTGTAATCCCAGTTACTCAGGAGGCTGATGCAGGAGAATTGCTTGAACCCAGGAGGTAGGGGTTGCAGTGAGCTGAGATTGTGCCACTGCACTCCCGCATGGATAACAGAGCAAGACTATCTAATAAATAAATAAATCCAGTTTTACTCTTGTGGCAAAGGTAAATTTATTTTGGGAAGTGTGTGGAATTTTATGAATTCCTATGTGTCAAAATTCTTGGCTTACCTTTAGAGTAGATTTTTAGACAAAAAACCAAACAGTGAAATCTAATTTTAAAAATATATTTTTTACAAAAAATTAGGTGTGGTGGCGTGCGCCTGTAATCCTAGCTGCTCAGGAGGCTGAGGCAGGAGAATTGCTTGAATCCGGGAGGTGAAAGTTGCAGTAAGCCGAGATTGCGCCACTGCACTCCAGCCTGGGCGACAGAGCAAGACTCTGTCTGTTATCTAGCAAGACTCTAGCTGGCACAAGCCTGTTATCCCAGCTACTTGGGAGGCTGAGGCAGGAGAATCATTTGAACCCGGTACGTGGAGGTTGCGGTGAGCTGAGATCGCGCCATTGCACTACAGCCTAGGCAACAAGAGTGAAACTCCGTCTCAAAAAAAAAAATATATATATATATATATATATTTTTTTTTT
>NW_016823439.1:1633580-1643599 GCF_001698545.2 Rhinopithecus bieti
ACTCCGTCTCAAAAAAAAATAAATATATATATATATATATATTTTTTTTTTGAGTGGTTACTAATATGTATTATTTTAAATTAATATTTAAATTTTCATGGTGTGGACATAGCAATGTGTTTTTAATTTGCAGGATATTCTTTTGGAAACATTCAAGCAGTTTTGTATTCATTGGCCAAAAACAATTTAGCTCTAATAGGAAGACAATTGCTAACATTGTTGTATTTCTTTATCTCTGGTTTTGATAGGGTTTTCACAACATGGTATGATTGGTGTAACTCAACCACGAAAAGTAGCTGCTATATCAGTTGCTCAGAGAGTAGCTGAAGAAATGAAATGCACTTTGGGATCCAAAGTAGGATACCAAGTTCGTTTTGATGATTGCAGCTCTAAGGTACAAAAGTCTTGTTGGTATTTGTTTCTTTTCTTTTTCGGGACATGGCCTCGCTCTGTCGCCCAGCCTGGAGTGCATGGCACAATCATGGCTCTCTGTAACCTCTACCTTCTGGGCTCAAGTCACCTCCTACCTCAGCCCCTTGAGTAGCTGGGACTACAGGAGCATGCCACCATGCCCAGCTAATACTATACACTTAACGGAAAGAGTGGAGAGAGTTCTGAAAGATTTTTAACTTCAAAGTTCAATATATATTTTAAATAATTTATTTTTGTCATTCATTGTTAATGCTTTAGCTCTCAAGTGTCTGATATTCATCCCATTTTCTCCTTCCTTAGTTTATAACTGACAGTTTATTTTCTTAGGATTCTCTTATTTATGTTTTTTAACTGTAAGGTTTCTTGACGTGTAGGTTTTTAAAATGCTTTATTGTAATAAAATATATATAACTTAAAATTGACCATTTTACCATTTTAGTATACAATTCAGTGCCATTAAGTATGTTCACAATGGGCTGGGTGCGGTGGCTCACTCCTGTAATCCCAACACTTTCGGGTCCGAGGCAGGTGGATCACCTGAGGTCGGGAGTTCAAGACCTGCCTGATCGACATGGAGAAACCCTGTCTCTGCTAAAAATACAGAATTAGCCAGGCGTGGTGGTGCATGCCTGTAATCCCAGCTACTCAGGAGGCTGAGGCAGGAGAATGGCTTGAACCTGGGAGGCAGAGGTTGCGGTGAGCTGAGATCGCACCACTGCACTCCAGCCTGGGCAACAAGAGCAAAACTCCATCTCAAAAAAAAAAAAATGTGTTCACAGTGTTGGGATCACCATTAATACTTTCAGAACTTTTTTTTTTATCATCCCAAACAGAAACTCTTATCTATTAAACAATAGATTAAAACCCCCATTTCTCCCTCCCCCTAGCCTCTGGTAACTTTTTTTTTTTTTTTGAGACAAAGTCTCACAGTGTTGCCTGGGCTGGAGTGCAGTGGCACGACCTCCACTCCCTGCAACCCCTGCCTCCCAGGTTCTAGTGATTCTCCTGCCTCAGCCTCCCAAGTAGCTGGGATTACAGGCTCCTACCACCACACCCAGATAATTTTTTGTATTTTTAGTAGAGATGTGGTTGGTCTCAAATTCCTGACCTCGTGATCTACCCCCCTCAACCTCCCAAAGGTTTACGGGGATTACAGGGTGAACCACCGTGCCCTGCTGTAACTTCTATTCTACTTTCTGTATCTACAAATTTGCCTACTCTGGCTACCTCATACAACTGGAATCACACAGTATTTTGTACTTTGTGTCTCTCTTATTTCACTGATTATGTTTTCAGGTTCATTTATTTTGTGTGTTTGTATTCTTGAAGTCAGTGGAAAGCTGAGTTAACAAAATCAATCAATTAACAAAATCAGCAAGTGTTAAGCATCTTCTATTCTATATCCATGGCACCAACAAATTTAAGATTTTCTTTTTAATAGTGAATATTATAATTTACATTCCCTGCGAATTTCTTAATCCTGTCCCAGCTACAAAACGATCCTTGGTTTACATATGTTCCCTAATAGGAATGGCCATCAAATATGGCACAAGTTGACCCCCCAAAATACTATCTTTGCCTTCCTAGTGGTCACTGTTTTTTCTTTCTTCCTTCCCTTGTTTTATGGATGTCATTGCTGTTATTCCTAGCCTTTGGACCTTTTACTCACCCTGTTTTAATGCTTGTTGAGTAACACATTTTTATTTGGAGATAGTGTCTTGCTCAGTCACCCAGGCTGGAGTGCAGTGGCATGATCTCAGCTCACTGCAGCCTCTGCCTCTCAGGCTCAAGCAGTCCTCCCGTCTCAGCCTCCCAAGTAGCTGGGACTACAGGTGTGCACCACCACACCTGGCTAATTTTTATATTTTTATTAGAAATGTGGTTTTGCTGTGTTGTCCAGGCTGGTCTTGAACTCCTGAACTCAAGTGATCCGCCCACGTCAGTATCCCAAAGTGCTGGAATTACAGGCTTGAGCTACCGTGTCTGACCTAAGTAACACATTTTTTAGTAGGACAGTGGGGTAGGGAAGAGGAGATAGTGGGTGAAAAGTATGCAGCTACCATTTTCTCATTTTACCTGAATCCTCTGAAGTAGGGGCTGAGTCAGAAAGATAAATCTCATTTCACTGTTGTTTCCCACAACTTGCTCACCTAATGCCA
The DNA here is from genome assembly GCF_001698545.2 of Rhinopithecus bieti. Taxonomy (NCBI): domain Eukaryota; kingdom Metazoa; phylum Chordata; class Mammalia; order Primates; family Cercopithecidae; genus Rhinopithecus; species Rhinopithecus bieti. The sequence continues at coordinate 1,636,172 of NW_016823439.1, forward strand.
TTGCATCATCTTGCCACTTTCCTCTGACTTTATTCTATCTCCTTATTGGTGATTTTTGTTGCTTTGTCCAAGAATACCCAAGTGAGTTATTTGTCCCTTTTTTTGTATAGACAGCATGCTTTGTGACTTACCATCATTTTGTCTACATAAGTTAGACTATTTTATGTACCCATTTGTTTAGTCAGATTGGTTTGATCACTTAATGTTTGTACCTCTTGAGGAAAAATTTAGTTGGGAAAGTAGTGGTGAATTTCTGTGACTCTGCTATTTGAACATTAGGAGACAGCAATCAAGTATATGACTGATGGATGTTTACTGAAACATATTCTGGGAGATCCAAATCTTACCAAATTCAGTGTCATTATTTTGGATGAAGCCCATGAAAGAACTCTAACTACAGTGAGTATTTTATTTTTTTTATTATTAGCAAATAGTTTACTTGTTTGGGTAGCTTTTTACTATATAGAGAATTGACTCCTCTTACTTTTTAATTTAATTTAATTTTTTAGAGATAGGGTCTTGCTCCATCACCCAGACTGGAGAGCAGTGGCATGATCATAGCTCACTGCACCCTCGAACTCCTGGGCTCAAGTGATCCTCTCACCTCAACCTCCCGAGTTGCTAGTACTGCAGACATGCATCACCGTGTCTGGCTAATTTTTAAGAACATTTTTTGTAGAGACTGTTTCATTTTGTTTCCCTGGCAGGTCTCGACCTCCTGGCCTCCCACCTTGGCCTCCCAAAGTGCTGGGATTACAGGTGTGAGCCACTGCACTTGGCTCTTATATTTTAATCTATTAAAATAGGAATTCCTTGGATAGAATAGCAGTGTATTTAAAATAGCTTGGTTGTTAAGTGCACTTGTGACTTACTAGAAATTTACTTTTCTTTCAGGATATCTTATTTGGTTTATTGAAGAAGCTATTTCAGGAGAAGTCTCCTAATAGGAAGGAGCATTTAAAAGTGGTGGTAATGTCAGCAACTATGGAATTAGCCAAGCTCTCTGCATTCTTTGGAAATTGTCCAATATTTGATATACCTGGAAGGCTTTATCCAGTCAGAGAGAAATTCTGCAATTTGATTGGTCCACGAGACAGAGAAAATACTGCGTATATTCAAGCGGTATTACTTGGCATTCATTTAATGTCTTTTTTTAATATCTGTGATTCTTACTAATTAGGTAGTTTGATAATTCGTTTGTTCCCCACTATTTTAATGACAGCCCTCACAGGTCCTAGAACTTTTAAGAACCAAGTTTAATTTTTCTGTGGGGCAAGGGAAATGGTGGTAAGGGAATGACTGTATTTCCACTAGCATATTATGCCTGCATTTCTTGCTTCAGATTGTGAAAGTCACCATGGATATCCATTTGAATGAAATGGCTGGAGACATCTTGGTTTTTCTGACTGGTGAGCATTAGTATCAAGTTAAAAAACTTAGTATTTGTAAGGAATGTGACACCCAGTAGAGTGCTACCTTTGTTGGGAATTCTGTGCCCTTCTCAAGTGTTGCCCTAGCTTTTTTTGATTATCTGAATAATTTTAGCTAAAAGATATATAAAAATTGTAAGCTTGCTGCCAAAGAGAATTATATATATGTATGTCAAAGACATAATAGTATATATATATTTTATGTCAAAGGCATAGTAGTGTGTGTGTATATATATACAGACACGCACCCACATGTATATGTCAAATGTCAAAGACATCAGGCTCATTAGTAAATATATGTAAAACACACTGACCTTTTAATTGAAAGAAATTAAATAGTGAAATATTGTTTTTATTGGTCTGTCTTAGCTAGAAATGTAACCTGACTAAACAGACCTGGGTTAATTCCATTATTTCAAAGGACATCTCACCAGGTTCTTCTTTGGGTGGTGGCATTGTACTGTGTGATAACAACACATAAGATGTAGAATCTATGTATCATAGACAAGCATGTGGCATTTTGGAGATCAAAATAAAATAGTTAAATCCTAGACTAGTGGTGTAACTTTTCAAGTAGCAGCACCCTCCTAATAGGAATTAGTAGTTTCCTTGTTTACTTTTTTCCTCTGCCTTGTACTAATGTCAGAAGTGAGGGATTGTAACAATCTTTGCCTTTTGGAGATTACTTATTTTGAAATTTACCCAAATGCAATAGCACCTGGACTAGCTTTTCCCCTTTGTTAACAATTTAGTGAGTCTTCTTAAATACTATGTTAACAGGGTGAAAAACTTGAAGATGATACATATTTTTATTCCTTTAGAGATTTAAGTTCCTTAGAAACTGATGTTTCTTCTACTTCAAATTTTTTGGTTGAAATGTGGTACAGCTTAGGTGTTCATCTCCTTTACATTAAATGAGAGATTTACAGTAATTTCTAGGCAAAATTAATTTTAATCTTGACATTTTCTTTATTCTTAAATTAATTTTTCTGTTCAGTTGCTGAAGTTTTTTTTTCTTTCTGTTTTAGGCCAGTTTGAAATAGAAAAAAGTTGTGAGTTACTTTTTCAGATGGCAGAGTCTGTTGATTATGATTATGATGTTCAAGATACCACCCTCGATGGCTTGTTAATATTGCCATGTTATGGATCTATGACAACAGGTAATTTCTCATTAGAATAGAAAATTTGATTTTTTTAAAAAACTTTTTATTGAATAATCAGGTTTACAGAAAAGCACTCAGGTCTTAAGTGATTAGGTTAAGTTTCACAAACCAACCTCACCTTTGTAACCCACATCCAGATTGTGAAACAAATCAGTGAGAACCAGCATTCCTTGAGAGAAGTGATTTTTGCCTGAAGTCTTTTACATTTCACTTTTCGAGAGCCTTGGATATCCCCTTATTATCGTTAAGAGTATTGTTTCTCCTAGCAAAACAAAACTGTTGGTGAGAATTCTTTGAAATGAGGACAGTAGTTTCTTGCTGGTATTACTGTAAGTCAAACCTAATTTGCCATTGCCACAGAATTTTTAGAAATTGTATATATCCAGGTATATCTAAGTCTAAACACAGTGGATTGTTTTCCTTTTTTTTTTTTTTTTTTGTAACCGAGTCTCGTTCTTGTCACCCAGGCTGCAGTGCAGTGGCGCAATCTCAGCCCACTGCAACCGCCACCTCCTGGGTTCAAGCGATTCTCCTTCTTCAGCCTCCCAAGTAGCTGGGATTGCAGGTGCTTGCCACTATTCCCTGCTAAGTTTTTTTTTTTTGTTTTTTTTTGTTTTGTTTTTTAGTAGAGATGGGGTTTTGCCATGTTGGCCAGGCTGGTCTCAAACTCCTGACCTCAGGTCATCTGCCTGCCTTGGCCTCCCAAATTGCTGGGATTACAGATATGAGCCACCATGCCCGGCTGTGGATCATTTTCCTTTTAAAGTAGCCATGCCTTAGTCTGCTTTTCAAGCATGATCCTGTTCTTTGGTGAATTCCAAGAGCAGATACAGACTCTTGATTTGATATTTTGGTCATAGTAAATACTATTGAATGAGGTTTAGAATTTGTTTTGTAAAACTTTTATTATGGAATTTAACTTGTAAAATTAAAGGGAAATTAACCTTAGCCTCCTATTTGAAGTTGGAATTAGCATTTGAATGTTTTTGTATTTTACGTGTATGTGTATTAACAGTTTTTGTTGATTGAGTGATTCTTATCCCTATATTAACAAAGTTTTGGAATATATGTGTCAGTAAAGAACATAGATGTGCTATTTTGGAAATCTCTTTTATGATGATATTAGCTCCTTACTCTATTGAAGCATAGATATCTATTTTAGATTTTTACATCTTCAGGGAAATTCTTAGGATCATTGTTTAAGGTTCTCATTGTTTTCTCAAGATTTGGTTCACCGATGCTTTTATAATTTACTTTGTAACTGATAAAAAACCCATTATGTTTGGTTTGTTATTAACCATTAACTACATATATACATAGATATATGTTTTCTATACAGAGTGAAATAATTTCATCTTTCTTTTCTTTTTTTTTTTTTTTTTTTTTTTGGAGGACGGAGTCCTTGCCTGCCACCCAGGCAGGAGTGCCAGTGGGCCGGATCTCAGCTCACTGCCAAGCTCCGCCCTCCGGTTTACGCCCATTCTCCTGCTCAGCCCCCGAGCCTAGCTGGGACTACAGCGCCCGCCTCGCTTGCCCGGCTATTTTTGTATTTTTAAGGTAGTTAGAGGACAGGGGTTTCACCGTGTTAGCAGGGATCGCGTCTCGATCTCCTTGACCTCGTTGATCCTCCCGTCTCGGCTCCCAAAGTGGCTGGGTATTACATGGCTTTGAGCCACCGCGCCCGGCCCCCCAATTTCATCTTTCTTACTGCCATATTGAAAATAATGTTCTGGATCTTCTGTTGCCTCCGTTTTCTTTTGTTTGTTTTTTTGAGATGGAGTGTCGCTCTATCGCCCAGGCTGGAGTGCAGTGGTGCAATCTTGGCTCACTGCAACCTCTGCCTCCTGGATTCAAGCAATTCATAGAGACGGGATGTCACCGTGTTAGCCAGGATGGTCTCGATATCCTGACCTCGAGATCCTCCTGCCTCGGCCTCCCAAAGTGCTGGGATTATAGGCGTGAGCCACTGCACCTGGCCTAGTTACATGACTTTTAGTGAAAAATTGAGTTTTTTGAAACTTGAGTTTGACACATGCATGTTGTAAATTGGTATTTTCTTTCTATATATACGTTAGATCAACAGAGGAGAATATTTTTGCCACCTCCACCTGGAATTAGAAAATGTGTCATATCCACCAATATTTCTGCAACATCTTTGACAATAGATGGAATCAGGTATAACTTTTGAACTTTCTCTTAAAGTCAAGAAAACCTATCGTTACTAAACATTAGCTAAACATTACTGAGTTTGCTTTTCTGTGCCCTCCACTAATTCCCTTCTCTCCTACTTTTTAATGTTCTTAACATGTAATCACCTGTTTTGTTTTGTAATTGATTGCTTTGAGCAGGAAATGGAGTAGGAGGTACATGCTATATTCCTATTCACCCTTTTTTTTTTTAGAGACAGGGTCTCATTATGTTGCTAAGGCTGGAGTATAGTGACTATTCATAGGCATGCAGTCGTAGCACACTACAGCCTTGAAGGAAGATCAACCAATCCTCCCGCCTCAGCCTCCTGGGTAGCTGGGACTACAGGCATGTGTCACCATACTTGGCTGTTCATACTTTTTAACTGCTTGGCAACTTGAAGCTTCCTCTTTCCAAATTTAAGATTATGTAGATTATGTATAATACTTCATGGGTTTCACTAAATAGGAAGCCAAACCTATTTTTCTGTACTCCCATTATAAGCATATACCTTAGATGATTTGATATTTCCTTCTACCTTGCAGCCTCACTTGGTAGAGTTAGTTGTATATCCAGTGTTTATCTGGATGTATTGTCTCTGACTTTATACCTTTTTGTGAAAATAACTATGATTCAGGTCCCTTATCTTTTCTGGATATAGTAAATAGTGCTATCAAATTTTTGAGTAAATTTAGTAAGGGAACACTAAGAAATTTTAAGTCTGGACTGATAACTAATGCAAAGTTCTTTAAGACTGGGTGATTTATCATTTACCCAATATATTTTATGTCTTTAGCTAAGCCTGATTGTCTGCCTAAGGAAGGCTGAACCTGAATCTCAGAGATCCTGTGTGTTTCTTCTGGGTAAAATGATCACCCAGGTCTGAGAGGAAGTCTTAATTTCCTCTGCTTTTCTTCATTACTTTAAAAATAACGCTAAGGGATTAAGGGAGTGCTCTCCTGGGTAAATTAACCTCTGTAGTTTTCTGTTTCCTACACAGGCAAAAGCCATTAAATAACAAGATTCAGAATGTTGTCTTGTTACTGCTATCCTGCTTTGGTTCCTTACCTGACTTGTTCACCATTTAATTGGCTTAGAATGGCATGTTAAGGGCTAGCTGAAATTAGATTCTGGATCTGTTAACATGGTCTGAAACTGACTTTCAAGTTTGTGTATTTTTTTTATTGAGGCAAAATTCACATAAAATTAATAATTTAAAAATGAACAATTAAGTAATACTTAGTACATTTACAGTATTGTGCAACCACTGCTTCTACTTAGTTCTAAAATATTTCAACACCTCAAAATAAGACCCCATATCCATTAAGCACATACTCCACATTCCCCTCTCGACCCCAACCCTTGGCAACTACCAGTCTTACTTTTTGTTTGTATGTGTTTTCTTTTTTTAAAAAATTCTTTAGATGTGTCAGCAGGAAGCAGTATGTATTTTCTGTTCTGAATATTTCATACAAATAGAATCATATAATATGTGGCCTTCTGTGTTTGCTCTCTTTCCCTTAGCATAATATTTTTGAGGTTTGTCAACATTGTAGCATCTATCTGTACTTCATTCTTTTTTGTGGCTGAATAATATTGCATAGTGTGAGTGTGTGTGTATATATACTGCATACATATATGCAAAGCAATTTGTTCATCCCTTCATCCATTAATGGTTAATGGACATTTAGATTGTTTTTACCTTATGGCTATGATTCATAGTGCTAATATGAACATTGGTCTATAAGTATTTGTTTGAGTACTTGTTCTCAGTTCTTTTTGGTGCATACTTAGAAACAGAGTTGCTGGATCATATGGTCATTTTGTGTTTAACTTTTTGAGGACCCCCTGAACAATTTTCCTCCTTGGCTGAACCGTTTTACATTCCCATCAGCAACATATGAGGGTTCCAATTTCTTGACTTTCAAGTTTTACACGTAACATAAAAGGCATTGTGTACTTGCTAGTTTGCTAGAAAAGGAGAAACCAAAGTGGTTAAAAATGAACAAGTCTTCTTTTATTTTCCAGAAACTTAACTTGCTTTGATTCTTCTTAGATATGTGGTAGATGGTGGCTTTGTGAAGCAGTTAAATCACAACCCCAGATTGGGGTTGGACATCCTGGAGGTGGTTCCAATTTCAAAGTAAGTCTCTATGTCAAATCTTTTTATTCAAAGAACAACTGATTAGGTAATTTCTAGCTGGTTTGGGGAGAGAAAGTAAATTACCTGAGAAACCCACAGAACATTTTGGAGACTTTTTGCATTATTTTCCTTCTGTAGGAGCGAGGCATTACAGCGAAGTGGCCGAGCTGGCAGGACTTCTTCAGGAAAATGCTTTCGGATCTATAGTAAAGATTTTTGGAACCAGTGTATGCCTGACCATGTGATCCCTGAAATTAAGAGAACTAGTTTGACATCTGTAGTTCTGACCTTAAAGTGCCTTGCCATACACGATGTCATAAGGTATGTAGACAACTAGCAAAAAAAAAGAAAAACTTGTTAGCATGGAGCCAAGTTATTGGCTCAAAAATTATTTTGAAATATTTGACTCATACATCCCTGAGAGTTTAGGAGGTTGGTTTTTATATTGGTTGCTTTTCTTTTTTTTTTTTTTTTTTTTTTTTTGGGGGGGGTTTTTTTTTTTCCC
>NW_016823439.1:1646227-1650483 GCF_001698545.2 Rhinopithecus bieti
CCTGCAACCTCCACCTCCCGGGTTCAAGCAATTCTCTTGTCTCAGCCCCCTGAGTAGCTGGGACTACAGGTACCGACCACTATGCCTAGCTGATTTTTGTATTTTTAGTAGAGACGGAGTTTCACCTTGTTGGTCAGGCTGGTCTCGAACTCCTGACCTCAGGTGATCCACCCGCCTTGGCCTCCCAAAGTGCTGGGATTATAGGCCACTGCGCCTGGTCCTATTGGTTGCTTTTCAATTAAACTAACACAGAAGACTTCCTTGCATTGCTTTAGTAGGATCTCTTGCTCTTGATTAACCTTGGCTTAATGGTGGGGTTGGGGGGTTGTGCTGATGTTTATTTGCATCACTTAATGACCACTGTTTATTTGTAATGAAAGGTATATAATGAGTTGGGCATAATGGCTTATGCCTGTAATCCCAACACTGTGGGCGGCCAAAGTGGGAAGGTTGCTTGAGCCCGGGAGTTTGAGGTGAGCCTGGGCAACATAGTGAGACCTTGTCTCTACAATAAAGAGAAAAAAAAAAGTCTGATATGGTGCATATTTGAGTCCCAGATATTTGGAAGCTGAAATGGGAAGATCGCTGGACCCTGGGAGGTAGAGGCTGCAGTGAGCCATGATTGCACCAGCGCACTCCAGCCTGGGCAACAGAGTGAGACCCTGTTTCAAAAGAAAGGGGCTGGGTGCGGTGGCTCACATCTGTAATCCCAGCATTTTGGGAGGCTAAGGTGGGAGGATCCCTTGAGGCCAGGAGTTTGAGACCCGCCTGGCCATCCTGGCGAAACCCCGTAGCTACTGAAAATACAAAAATTAGCTGAGCTTGGTGGCATGTGATTGTAGTCCCAGCTACTCCAGAGGCTGAAGCACGAGAATCACTTGAACCCAGGAGGCAGAGGTTGCAATGTGCCGAGATCACGCCTCTGCACTCCAGCCTGGTCAACAGAGCGAGATTCTGTCTCAAAAAAAAAAGGGTATACGTTGGAAAGTGGAGTGTTTTTTTTGTATGGCCAGCATTATACTATATACCATGAAAGACAGAGTAATACTCTGTAGTTTTTTGCTTTCACTAAGCTTAAGCTTAAGTTATATTAGGGAAACAAGGTTCAGACATGTGAAATAAAGGATAGAATAACAGTTCTATCCTTTAGAACAGTTAAATTAGCCAAATGTTAAACAATATAATTTATTGGTATAGGATAGAATATTGTTGTAGATTGAAATTTCTATCATACATAGTAGAGGAATTAATGGAGGAAAGTACTATCTTGTTCTTTATTTTGTTCTTAATTCCCTCTTGGAATTTAAAAGTGTTCAGGAATTTTGGGGGAGGATAACCGTGCGGTTTTTAAATTCATAGTAAGTGATTATTAGGTGCATCCAAATGTATTGTAGGCCAGGTGTGGTGGCTCATGCCTGTAATCCCAGCACTTTGGGAGGCTGAGATGGGTTGATCACCTGAGGTCAGGAGTTCAAGGCCACCCTGGCCAACATGGTGAAACCCTGTCTCTACTAAAAATACAAAATTAGCCGGGATGGTGGTGCTTGTCTGTAATCCCAGCTACTTGGAAGGCTGAGGCAGGAGAATTACTTGAACCTGCTAGGCAGAGGTAGCAGTGAGCCGAGATCGCGCCATTGCTCTCCAGCCTGGGCAACAAGAGCGCAACTCTGCCTCCAAAAACAAAAAAACAAAAAAAACCCAAAACCCACAAATACTCATTGTATACTCTTGGAAAGCCAATTTGCCAATTTCAAAATGTTTTAATAGTTATCATTAGACTAGAGATTTTCTGAATGAGAATATGTAGATACTAGAAAGATAAAACATGCAATACATGAAATTCTGACTGTAACAATAAATTATACCAGTGAAAAGAAGGAAAGAGCCATTTAAAGAAATCCAGATAGCCAAACAGAAAACTTTCAGATGAACCTAGATTTTAAAATAATGTCTTGATTTTTTTCATTTGGGGAAAAAGGGCTGTTTTTGGAAATAGTTGCTCAGTAAGCTTAATATTGACTCTTAGTATATTCACAAAGGATAGCAGAGCAGCCTGTAACCAAGAATGAGTATATATTAGAAAAATAGGAACAGTAATTAATATCATCTGCACTGAATTATTTTTCCATCTTAAGTCTTAAAACCTATAGTGTGGCCGGGTGCGGTGGCTCAAGCCTGTAATCCCAGCACTTTGGGAGGCCGAGACGGGCGGATCACGAGGTCAGGAGATCGAGACCATCCTGGCTAACATGGTGAAACCCCGTCTCTACTAAAAAATACAAAAAACTAGCCGGGCATGGTGGCGGGCGCCTGTAGTCCCAGCTACTCGGCAGGCTGAGGCAGGAGAATGGCGTGAACCTGGGAGGCGGAGCTTGCAGTGAGCTGAGATCCGGCCACTGCACTCCAGCCTGGGCGACAGAGTGAGACTCCGTCTCAAAAAAAAAAAAAAAAAAACCTATAGTGTACTAAAAATCGCAAAATTTTGTTTCAAAATGCTTGAAACAAAAAACAAACAGACTTCCTTTTTAAAAAGTATAAAGAATAAGGAGAGGTAGACCCAGTGTTTGGGATAGATGGTATAGTATTCACAGATGACAGAAAGAAAATGGAGCTTCTCAGTTATTAGTTTGCTTTCCCTTTCTCTTCCATCAGAAGGAATGATTTTAAAACTGAAAATGCAAGAACAGGTCTGAATAAGAAGGAATTGATGACTAAGATGGATTAGGAAATAATGAGGGAAAATCCAACCACCATAAATGATTTTGTCTTGAGCATTTAGACATTATTTCCATGGTGCTAAAAGTACTTGCAGATTTAGTGTCAGAGTCATTGTAGGTCATCTATGAGAAATTATGCAGAATAGGTTATCAGAAAATGGTGAGAAAGGCAAATGTCTTGATTTTTTTCATTTAGTAAAAAGGGCGGGTTCTGGAAACAACTACCCAGTAAGCTTGACATTGATTACTAGGGAACTCTATTACTTATGTAAACTTATTGAGAATGGTTTAAGGACATTTAATGATGATTAATGAGTATGAATTTTAAAAGTTCACAATGAATATGTTATTTTTTGTTGTTGTTGTGTTTGGTTTTGGTTTTCTGAGACAGGATCTCACTCTGTCACCTAGGCTGGAGAGCAGTGGTGCGATCTCAGCTTACTGTAACCTCCACCTCCCAGGTTCAAGCGATTCTCATGTCTCAGCCTTCTGAGTGACTGGGATTACCTGCGTGTGCCACCATGCCTGGCCGAATATGTCATTATAAGCCATTTCCTTTTCAGTTTGAGGACAGGACCATCCACATAATGGGTGCCCCACAAGAATTTATTGAAAGTTAACCTAATGTTTATTTTCAGCACAGTACTTAACAATACTGCATTTGATATCTTTGTGAATAAAAAAGTCATCTGTAGATGATAGTCTGTAGATTATAGTTGCCAAATAGCCCACTCTAAAAAAGTATTAATTAATTGCTTAGTATAGACTAGGTGAAAGTTTTACTAGTATTGTGCTGAACTTAGTTTTTTTCTTGATAAACATTTCTAATAATGATATTGAATAAAAATATTGAAATGATTATTTTTTCTGGAAAATACCTTAATATCTAATAGGTAGATTATTACAACCAAGCTTTATTTTATTTTTTTATTTTATTATACTTTAAGTTCTAGGGTATGTGTGCACAACGTGCAGGTTTGTTACATATGTATACATGTGCCATGTTGGTGTGCCGCACCCATTAATGACGCCATTAACTCGTCATTTACATTAGGTATATCTCCTAATGCTATCCCTCCCCACTCTCCCCACCTACAACAGGCCCCAGTGTGTGATGTTCCCCTTCCTGTGTCCAAGTGTTCTCATTGTTCAGTTCACACCTATTAGTGAGAACATGCGGTGTTTGGTTTTTTGTCCTTGTGATATAGTTTGCTGAGAATGATGGTTTCCAGCTTCATCCATGTCCCTGCAAAGGACATGAACTCATCATTTTTTATGGCTGCATAGTATTTTGTGGTGTATATGTGCCACATTTTCTTAATCCAGTCTATCATTGTTGGACATTTGGGTTGATTCCAAGTCTTTGCTATTGTGAATAGTGCCGCAATAAACATACGTACACATGTGTCTTTATAGCAGCATGATTTATAATCCTTTGGGTATGCACCCAGTAATGGGATGGCTGGGTCAAATGGTATTTCTAGTTCTAAGGAATTGTCACATTGTCTTCCACAGTGGTTGAACAAGTTTACAGTCCCT
>NW_016823440.1:0-489 GCF_001698545.2 Rhinopithecus bieti
AATTGTTCTGTTTTTCTGTGTGTTTTTTTTTTTGAGGCAGGGTCTCACTCAGTGGCTCAGGCTGGAGTGCAGTGGCACAATCACAGCTCACTGCATCCTCAACCTCCTGGGCTCAAGTGAGCCTCCAGCCTCAGCCCCCTGAGTATAGCTGGGACTAGAGGTGTGCACCGCCACACCCAACTAAGTTTCTTATTTTTTGCAGAGATGAGGTCTCACTACGTTGCACAGGCTGGTCTCAAATTTCTGGGCTCAAGTGATCCTCCCATCTAGGGCTCCCAAAGTGCTGAGATTTTTTTCAGATGGCGTTTCACTCTTGTCACCCAGGCTGGAGTACAATGGCATAATCTCAACTCACTACAACCTCCACCTCCCAGGTTCAAGAGATTCTCCCACTTCAGCCTTCCAAGTAGCTGGGATTACAGGTGCCCACCACCACACTCAGCTAATTTTTGTATTTTTAGTAGAGACATGGTTTCATCACGTTAGCCA
>NW_016823441.1:0-3575 GCF_001698545.2 Rhinopithecus bieti
TTCTTCTCCATATGCATGTTGAAGTCTAGGTCACATTTATTCACAGGCTATTACATAAGGAGGGAGATGGAAAGCCAGGTCAGTTTTCAAAAAATAGCTAATCAATGCCTTCCATTTGCAAATGAGAGTCCAGTGCTAAATACACGTTAGCAATAGGTTACCTGATTCTCTGTACTTGACCGAAATTATAATGGTTCCCATTGTGATGAAGGTTCCTGAGATCCTGTAATTGTGGTTGTTTATTGATCAGTCTTGGTTTCTCAGTGAATGTTGCAGGCTTGGATACAATGAACCTCGCCCTCATGTTTAAAACTGCTTGAAATCAGTTCAGGTCAATAACCTCATTATACAGAACCAGTTTGTCCTTGCAAACAACATTACCATGACTTAGATTCTGTCTCTAAGGTCGCTGCTTAGTTTCCCTTGCACTTGGCCCAAGCTTAATTTCTAGAAGATTGTTTGTTTTCCTTACAGCTTACAAGAGACTTTTCCTTAGGTAAAGTTGAAGTTTGCACCTGAGCTTAATGTCCAAACACCAGACACTGAAAATCACAGGTTTCTCTGTGGATATCAACATACATTTATTCAGGAATATATTGCAACCACTCCAAAAATCTAGAAAAGTAATTTGTATCCAGTTCAAGCCCAGTATAATCATTTTTCATAAACTATCAAAACTAACAATGTGCTCAGTATTTAATTCGAAGAGCTAGAGAAAGTCCTGAAAGCAGCAAATTTCAGAGTTTCTGTTGATGTTCTGAAGAAAGCCAGCCCCCAGAGCAGTTAACAGGGTGACTTTCATTGTAGCAAGCCATGAAATGCACAGATGGACAATTGCATACATTTCTTTCTACTCTTTGTTGATCCTCAAAGACTTTATGCCTTATGGTGTATGACTATGAATTAAGGTTTGTCACTAATTATTAGAGATCACAAAGGTACATGTAATTTGGCTTTTACTTTTGTGCCTTTGTAAAAGAGAGAGAGAGAGAGAGATCTTAATTAAAAGCCAGTCAGACAATTTTTGCTTTCATTACGTACAAAACAATCCAAATACTTGATACTAACTTATCACACCTCCACCCACACACTCAACTACTGGGCCACTTGGAGATCACAACTGGGATCTGCCATGCCTGAGCATATCTGCTTCCTGCTAATGCATTAGTGATGTAAAAGGAGAATTACTTTTCTGGAATAAAAAGAACGAACCAGGAGCTGTTGCTTTCCTTCTCTTTCACAATCCTTAAAACCATTTTTGTAGCAGACAGCACTGTTCTTTCCTTCCTTCTTTTTTTTTTTTTTTTTTTTTTTTTTTTTTTTTTTTTTTTTTTTTTTTTTTTTTTTTCTCCTTGCCTGCTTCCCCATTTTCTCTCCATTTGGCACACTGGGAGAAGCTGAACTTAAGGGAAAATTTATTCTTGTTTTCCCATTTCTCCCTTGGATTTGGAGAAGAATCAGCATATCAAGTTGGCTGGGCATGGTGGCTCACGCCTATAATCCCAGCACTTTGCGAGGCCAAGGCAGGTAGATCACCTGAGGTCAGGAGTTCGAGACCAGCCTGGCCAACATGGCGAAACCCTCTCTCTACTAAAATATGAAAATGAGCCAGCTGTGGTGGCAGGCGCCTGTAATCCCAGCTACTTGGGAGGCTGAGGCAGGAGAATCGCTTGAACCCGAGAGGCAGAAGTTGCAGTGAGCCGAGACCACGCCATTGCACTCCAGCCTGGGCTACACGAGCAAAACTCCGTTTCAAAATATATAGATATAGATATCAAGTTGATAGGGGCAAAATGCAAGACTGATTTGGGAGTTATGGGGTGTAAAAAAATGGTTGACTCGTGCAAAACTTTTGCTATGGACTGTGACCTTGGAAACATCTGAAGATTAGCTGGGGTTTGTGGTAGCCTGAAACAACTAGAGGCTCAAAAAATGACCTCACAGTTTTGAACATGACACCCAGCAATACAAGGTAGAAAGCTGTGAGAGCTGTTTAAATCTCTGCATGGATCGAAAATTTGTTTTTAAAGGTTAGAGTGATTTTTCTGAAGGACGCTCCATTGCTCTGATAGAAAGTGAACAAAGCCTTTTTCAACTTTGAGTCCATATATCAACATTTAAAATGTGTCCTGTGTCTCATGCCTCTTCTTCACTCTGGGTCTTGTTACCTCTTAATAGAAGAGGAAACGAGTCCGAGTAGCCTGCAGCACATTTTCATGAGAGAATTGTGTTTCTGTTTTGTTTTGGGGGGCAGGTGCATTTGGGAACTGTAATAATGATGAAGAAAATGATATTCTTTAAAAAGAAAATGAAAATCTCTCATGATGTATATGTAAGATCCAGTATTTAAATGGATAATTAGTATGTCCACCGCTTACAGACATTCTAATTAAAGACACATCAGGGAATTATTCTGTTTCTTAGGGAATTGACTTGTCTATTGGCACCTCCGCATTCTGCATCAGACAGCCTGTCTGTTCAGCTCCTACGCTCACCTCCCAAGCTGAGTTCTGATTGGAAGCTGAGTTAATCCCTGTTCAGTTTCTTTCCTCTTTCGTCTTTCCTTCACTTCATCCACTTCTTTAAGATTTCTTTTATTTTCAAAGATGGTATATTTCTGGTTTCTTTTTTGAAATCTCTGACTAACCAATTTCTTTATTTTCTTTGAGGACTTTCTGTAAAAGGTCAAAATTATGAAATGATACTACTAATGACATATATGTAGTACTAATCTCTGCTGCAAAATAACTGGAAACATCTTAGGATCATATGATCAAATACCTCTCCATCTTTGTTTAACACTTCCTCGAACTCTCCCTCTCTCTCCCTCTCTCTCTCTCTTCTCTCCCTCCCCTTCTCTTTGACCTTCCACCATGGGATGCGGCAGCAAGAAAGCCTTCCCTTACCAGATGTCAGCATCTTAATATTGGGCCTATCAGTCTCAAGAACTGTGAGACATACATTTCTTTATAAATTACCGAGTCTGTGTGGTACTCTGTTGTAGTAATATAAAATGGACTAAGACAGTACATAATGTTTTATAAATAAATTGTATTTGTGGGGTGCTTTTTGCTTTCCAGTCTCTCCAACAAAAGACAACTTTGCAGGTCTACTTCTGTTTGCAGGCCCTCTGAAAAGCCATCTCAAAATATGCCAAAGTATCCTTTTTCTTTTTTTCCAGAGTCCTTTTTTCCAATGCACCAAAGTATATATTGAGATAAAATATTTTGGTTTTCTCCACTCCCTACTTTGAAACTTCAAATGTTTCACACACAAAAAAGGCAAACTGATCCCTTTGGAGAGATTTGGGTTAGAGTTTGTTAGATAAGAGATAGGCAACAAATAGAAATTACAAATTTGAATGAGCAGAAAAGAACAAATTTAAATATTTTGTTTCAGATCTTTTTGAGACATTTCTATGGAAACAGAAGAAAAACAAAGGTTAATGTCTGGAATAGTCTGTAGACTAGTTTTCCAGAGTCGCTGAAGCATCTTCAAATTGTAGTGGTAGTCTGACAGATTTTTCTGGGTATTAGTTTGAATCAGGTATTCAATAAACTTTCTGAGTAGTCTAT
>NW_016823441.1:5164-16700 GCF_001698545.2 Rhinopithecus bieti
CACTGCAACCTCCACCTCCCAGGTTCAAGCGATTCTCCTGCCTCAGCCTCCCAGGTAGCTGGGACTACAGGCATGCGCCACCACGCCCAGCTAATTTTGTATTTTTAATAGAAATGGAGTTTCTCCACATTGGTCAAGCTGGTCTCAAACTCCCGACCTCAGGTTATCAGGCTGCCTCGGCCTCCCAAAGTCCTGGGATTACAGGCGTGAGCCACCACACCTGGCCAGATGTGATTTTTTAAATTTTCCCAATAGACTCACATATTGTTTTTGCTTTTTAAATTGTTTGGCTTTTTAACAAATTCTTTAAAAGACTTATTTACAATGGTCTCCGCCAGGAGTGATTGTGAAGCTATACATTAGGAATGATTGCTCAAGATTTATCAACTTGCTTTGCCTCCCTTTTTAATTAAGCAAATTCTGTCAGAATACTTATATAAGCATCATATCTCTTGAGGTTATTTCAGGCTAATATACAACATTGTGGTTCAGGATAAAATAATTGAGACATAAGAGGTAGTATAAAGTCTTGAATATGAGCCAGCTTTCTTTTCTGAGAGAAGATTTGAGTGAAAAGTCTCATATGCTCAGTAGCTCATGCTGAAATTAGGAAAGCATTTTAGAGATTTGAATTTCCCCTCTTGTCCTCAGTTGTATTAATTACACTTAAAAAGAGAGACAAAGAGACATGGATTTTTCAATTACAGTATTCAAATGTATGCCTGTATATGTACAGCCGTAGGTAGAGTCCTTTATTTATTCAGTAGATATTAATTACATGCCAACCATTGACACAAGATATATTTTTAAATTTTGAAAATCTCAAACTCAGAGTTTAAACTATATTCTAGTTTACTTTTTTAAACAAATGATATTTTTATGATTGTATAAAACAAATACATTATTTTCCCTTATTCTACATCAAATAATATTTCTAGAAGGCTTTTTTCCTTGTCTTAATGATAGAAAACATAAAAATCATTTAATATTTTTTAAATATCCCAAAATATGAGGCAAGAAAGCAACCACAATTGTAGCTACCTTAAGAAACTGTTAATTTCTTAAAATATTTTTTATTTTTAATTTTATGTATGTATAATTGTACATATTTATATGTGGGCTGCAAGTGATATTTTGCTTATTTCTTATAATTTCAGTAGTTTTGGGGGTACAGGTGGTTTTGGTTACATGGATGAGTTCTATAGTGGCAAATTCTGAAATTTTTTATGTATCCATTACCTGAGTAGTATACACTGTACCCAATAAATAGTCTTTTATCCCTTACCTCACTCCCAAGCTCCCCACTTAGAGTCCCCAAAGTCCATTATATCACTCTGCATGTCTTGGTATCCTCAAAGCTTAGCTCCCACTTATGAGGGAGAACATACGGTATTTGGTTTTCCATTCCTGAGTTACTTTACTTGGAATAATGGCCGCCAACTCCATTAAAGTTGCTGCAAAAGAAATTCCTTTTATGTCTGAGTAATATTCCATGGTATATAGATACCACATTTTCTTTATCCATTCATTGGTCGATGGACACTTGGGTTAGTTCCATATCTTACAATTGCAAATTTTGCTGCTATTTTGTGCTGCTGCTTTCTTTTTTGTTACGTCCTTTTCTGGTTTTGGTATTCGGGTGATACTGACTTCATAGAATGATTTAGGGAGGATTCCCTCTTTATCTTTTGAAATAGTTTCAGTATAATTGGTACCAATTCTTCTTTGAATGTCTGGTAGAATTCAGCTGTGAATTCATCTGGTCCTGGGCTTTTATTTAGCAATTTTAAATTACTGATTCAACCTTGCTGCTCATTATTGATGTATTCAGGGTTACTTTTTTTTTTTTTTTGAGACGGAGTTTTGCTCTTTCGCCCAGGCTGGAGTGCTGTGACATGATCTCGGCTCACTGCAACCTCTACCTTCCGGTTTCAAGCAATTCTCGTGCCTCAGCCTCCCAAGTAGCTGAGATTACAGGTGCCCACCACCACGCCCAGCTAATTTTGTATTTTAGTAGAGTCGGAGTTTCACTATGTCGGCCAGGCTGGTCTCAAACTCCTGACCTCATGATCTGCCCGCCTCAGCCTCCCAAAGTGCTAGGATTACAGACGTGAGCCACCACGCCCAGCCGAAAAGTTCAGGGTTTCTGTTTCTTCTTGATTTAAACTAGGAGGGTTGTATGTTTCCACAAATTTATCCATTTCCTCTGGATTTTCTAGTTTGTGTGCATGAAGGTGTTCATAGTAGTAGTGAATGAACTTTTGTATTTTGTGATGTAGGTTGTAGTGTTTCCAGTTTCATTTCTACTTGAGCTTATTTGACTCTTCTCTCTTCTTTCCTTGGTTAATCCTGCTAATGGTCTATCAATTTTGTTTATCTTTTCAAAGAACTAGCTTTTGTTTCATTTATATTTTGTATTTTTTTGTTTCAACTTCATTTAGTTCTGCTTTGATCTTTGTTATTTCTTTTCTTCTGCTGGCTTTGAGTTTAGTTTGTTCTTGTTTCTCTAGTTCCTTGAAATGTGACATTAGGTTGTCAATTTGTGTTCTTTCAGAATTTTGATGTAGGTATTCAACACTATGAACTTTCCTCTTAGCACTGTTTTGCTGTATCTCAGAGGTTGTAATAAATTGTGTCACTATTCATTTCAAAAAAATATTTTAATTTCCATCTCAATTTCATTGTTAACCCCAAAATCATTCAAGAGCTTAATTTCCCTGTGTTTGTATAGTTTTCAGGGTTCCTTTTGGAGTTGATTTTAGTTTTATTCCACTGTGGTCCGAGAAGATACTTGATATGATTTTGATTTTCCTAAATTTATTAAGACATTTTGTGGCCTCTTGTATGACCTGCTTGGAGAATGTTTCATCTGCTGATAAGAATGTATATTCTGCAATTGTTGGGAAGAATGTTCTGCAAATATCTGTTAAGTCCATTTGTTCTAGGGTATAATTTAAGTCCATTGTTTCTTTGTTGAGTTTTCTTTCAATGACCTGTCTAGTGCTGTAAGTGGAGTACTGAAGTCCCCACTATTATTGCGTTGCTGTCTATCTCATTTCTTAGGTCTAGTACTATTGTTTTATAAAGCTAGGAGCACCAGTGTTGGGTGCATATAAATTGAGTATTGTAGTAAATATCTTCTTGTAGAACTAATCCTTTTATCATTATACAATGTCTTTCTTTATCTTTTGTTTACTATTGTTGCTTTAAAGCCTGTTTTGTCTGATATAAAGCTACTCCTGCTTGCTTTTGGTTCCCATTTGCGTGGAATATCTTTTCTGTCCTTTTACCACAAGTGATATTTTGATACAAGCATATAATATATAATGATCAAATCAGAGTGATTGCAGTATCTATCACCTTAAATATTTATCCATTTTAAATTTTAAAAGGAAAGCCATATTCAGAAATCACTTTTATTGTAACTAATTCCTGTTCTTCATAAAGAAGAAATTTCGTAGTTTGATATAGCTGTCTTAACATTTAATGAATATTTTCAAGCAAAGTATATACAATGGAGAATAATGCTCAGCTGCAAAAGTCAGCTATAATGAATCTAATTTTCCATTTACAAAAAAAAAGTACTCCCAAAGTTTATCCATTTTGGTAGAACATGAATTCACTCTGATTGTTGAGTTTGGAGCTCTTGTGCGGAAAACCTTGGACCTGCAATTTAGTTAGCATATTCAAAGTTTTAAAATTATAGAGGTGTAGTCAAGAATAGGACTTGATAACTATTATCCCACTGATTTGCTATTTAAATAAGTTGGGACTTAAGTACATATTTGATTTCCTTAAATTTGCTTATAGATGATTAACATGTATAGCAAAATGTTACCTTTTACAGATTTTATTGAGCATTGCTTAAAGATTATTATATGATGAACACCTGACTAGTTACTACAGCCAAACATTTTCTGTTATGCAGATTAATTTTACAGCTTGAATGATGAGAGAATTGAAAACATGGGCAAATGCCAGAGAAGTGAAAAGCAAAATGAAGCAAAACAAAAAAGAACTTGCATAATATATAAATAATCCATTTCAATTCTACAGCACAATTCTTGAAAAAGTAGCAAGATTGTTTTTGTGACCAGCCAAATCAAAAACTGTAGTCATTTCATAAGTATTTGCTAATAATTATAAAAGATTAGAAATTATACAGTTCTGAGCTTATTGAACCTTCGACCCATTGCAACGTCCTCAGACATTTGTGGTACATTGGGAGTGCCATTTAATTTTAAAAATCCACCTCTACATTAGAGATTATAGTAACCCCTCATTTACCTATCTGGAGATAAGAGTGGGAAAGATAATATTTGGCCAAATGGATAGACTATTTAGAGTTTATGTATTAATAAAAGAGAAATTGCATGTACAAACATGTTATTTTCTAGGTAACTAAAACCTAGGCCTTTAATAAAGCACTGAAAAATTTTTATTGTAACTATTTTAATGAAAACTTTTCTTGAATATCTTCTGTTTTGCTTCATTAAGCAGTGCATAATATCTGACCAACAAATTTATAGTGCTTTCCAGTTCACAGCATTTTTACCATATAAAATATCTCATTTAGTTTCTCCAACAAAGCTATGAGTTACGTGGTAGTATTATATCCATGTTTCAAGGATGATAAATCTTAGTGACCCATCTGATTTTCCAAGGATCATACAACCAGTGAATTAGGAATGAAACTCAAGACTTCTGATTCTAAATCCCAATGTAAATTAACTTTTCTTAATTTTCAGGGATGTCGTTATCACATCAATTTTTGCTCTGTTTACTGATACAGTGATATATGAGGAACATGAAATTCAAAGCACTGTTTCTTCCGTTGAGACCCAGTTGAAGTGGTTGATTTGCTTTTAGAAGCTAGACTGTAAGATAAATACATACCTTTAAATATTAAAGCAAACGCAAATCACTGAGATACTTACACCATGAGAAGAAAGTGGAACCTAAGTCAACTGGTAGAAACAGCAAACTTTGATCTCTCTTTATCCACTCATTCTGAGGGGCAATATGCTTACTAAGTAGAAAGATGGGCATACCCCCAGCAGTATTTAAATCAGTCCCAAATCTATCACTGTCTCTCCTTTTCTCTCTCTCTCTCAGCACATATAGGTGATTTCCTATAAATTAAATGGCATAAGATGAGATTTCATCACATGTTGAACTGTCATTTCATTGATAAATGACTAAAATTACCACATTTCTCAGTTTTAAGTTTTTTATGTTCATTGTCTTCTATTGCTCCTTTCTGTTATCAGAATGGTTACTTCTCATTGCTTTTAGTATTCTGTCTTTGTAGAGTTATAGAAACTTCACAGGGAAACCAGAAGATCAAATATATTACTCACTAGTGTCTTACAATATTTAATTTTTAGTGTTTAGGTTCTGATGTCAGGACAGAAAAATATCTTCCATGAGTGATGACTTTCAAGGGTGGTTTTCCTGACTAATCAGAGGCATTATATTTTGTTTGCTTTTAGGTTCAAGACTGATTTTTAATAAATAAAAAAGTTACATGTATTGATATGCTAGTAAATGTTAACATCATGCATTCTGGATAAAAACATTGAAAGCCTTGATTTGACTTGATGTCAGACACAATAGATATAATCTCAAGAGCACTGATGATAGTTAAATTAGGAAGTGATTAATTCTTACTATATATTATGTTTTGTTCTTAGCACAGTTTTATATTTATACAATTTAATTTATATTAGTGGTTATGTTTGATAACCAATTAGCAAAATTACTGAAATGTGACAATATCTCTATTCCCATCTTTTTCCTGCTTTATCCTTTTAAAATATGTAATATTATTTATAAGTATATTTTAAATTTATAAAAGCTACATTGTACTATAAATCTTGTTTCTTAGCTTTTCAAACATTCATAATTGTGTTTTAAAGATCCATCCACGGCCGGGCGCAGTGGCTTACACCTGCAATCCCAGCACATTGGGAGGCCAAGATGGGCAGATCACCTGAGGTCAGGAGTTGGAGGCAGCCTGGCCAACATGGTGAAATACAAAATACAAAAATTATCCGGGTGTGGTGGTGCCAGCCTGAATCCCAGCTACTGGGAGGCTGAGGCAGGAGAATCACTTGAACCCAGGAGGTGAAAGTTGCAGTGAGCCAAGATCGCGCCACTACATTCCAGCCAGGGCAATAACAGTAAAACTCCATCTCAAAAAAATAAAAAAATCCATCCACATTGCTCTTCATATACCCTTATCCATGTCTTTCACATACATACCCATGTTGTCCTCAATTTCCCACAATGCAGCAACAAACTTTCTTGTACTTCCTTATGACCTTAAGAATGTGAGATAAAGTTCTCCGATATACACTGATGAGGGAATATGATCAGCAGGGTTTTTTGTTTGTTTTCTGTTTTTTGCTTTTTAACTTATGCCCACCTTTCTGTTGGCAGTCAGCAGCCACATCTGAAGTTATAGCTCTGTTTTAAACAAGGCTTTTTCTTCCCTTTGTTGCAACCTAGTCCCTATAGGGACCTGAATTTGTGACCCTAGTCTATGAGATTACTTTTTAAATACAGTTTGGTTCAGGACTTATAAAAACCTAATAAAGCTGGGCGTGGTGGCTCACACCTGTAATTCCAGCACTTTGGGAGGCTGGGATGGGCAGATTGCTTGAGTCCAGGAGTTTGAGACCAGCCTGGGCAACATGACAAAACCCCATCTCTACATAAAAATGCAAAAATATATATATATCCAGGCAGGGTGGCATGCACCTGTAGTCCCAGCTACTCAGGAGGCTGAGGTGGGAGGATTGCCTAGGAAGTCAAGGCTGCAGTGAGCCGAGATCTTGACACTGCTCTCCAGCCTGGGTGACGGAGCAAGACCCTGTCTCAAAAGAAAAAATAAGCCTAATGAAATGATTGCACACCTGGAAAACCTACATAGGCTCCCTCAAGTACCATATATATGTATATAGTCATTCATGGTGTGTAGTTCACATTGAAGTCAAGTTGGGGAAAAAGAGACTCGTTTATCTCTTTCTCTTTTCCTTTATTCAAGTAGCCATTTTTATTCAATTTTATTCAATTCAGAAATATTTCCTGAACTCCTCTTATTAGGAAGCACTGGATTGGATATAAACAAAATATCATACAAGGCATAGAAGACTCAGTCCTGCCTTGCAAAGGGCATGTAGTCTTGACTGGAAAGACACATGCTGACAGGGTAGACTGTTTTAGGAATAAGGCTCAAAATCCTAAGGAAATTGAACACTCGAACAAAGGATTCTTAGCAAAGCAATTTTACTTCTGCGCAGAGGGGTGCCTCCTTGGCCAGTTGCCATGAGAACACACCTGAACAAAGGGGCACAAGAGCCTTTATTCCTGATGCAAGTCCTGTGCCCTTTCCCCATTGGCTGGGGTCGGGTCATACAATCTAAACTAATCCCGGTTGGCTAAACATTTGACTGTTTAAGATAGGGTGGGCACGTAAAATCAAGTGGAGAAGAAGGGGAAGGGGTGTCTGTAATGAGCTAGAAAGTTAGTCCTCTTTCCAAATAAGTAAATGAATGTGAGCTGGTACTGATAACGCTTGGTACTGAGGCGTGCCTGGGCATCTAACAAAGGCAAAAGGAAAAAGGAGAAAAGGTGGGGGGGTGGGGGGTGTACTATGAATTAAAGAATAAAAGATTGATCAGATTATTTGAAGAGAAACCTCATATCCCACAACTGCAAGAAACAATTTGATGGAAAGTTTTTCTTCATCGTTTACTGGCTCAAAATCTCAACTATCAAAGGCAAGAAAATAAACACACACACACACACACACCTCTACACCTCTACCTTTTTCTGTATGGCCAAAGCCTTCAGTCCAGCTGACCAATTCCCACTCCAATTACCATGTTAGCCTCGCAACTCACATCTCTGCACCCTTCTGATAAAGCCTCCACAATGCAAAACACGAATCGTATCATATTGCTCTACTTCTCTAAACACTTCCATCTACTCTATGGTTTTAGAAGAGAATCTGATAACCCCACATTACAAGGCCTTAATAAATTGCCTTATTGCAGCTCTGTATCATTACTTATAAACACTGTAGTCTAGATAGTCAGGACACAATGAATTTTTTTTTTTTTTTTTAAGGCTCAGTACCTCTTGCCATTTTGCACGTGGTTTTCCTTCTGTCTGAAATGCCCTTTCTCCACCTGGCACTTGAATGGCCCCTTCTGAAAACTTCTTAGTCATCTTTCAAAATCAGTTCAAATGTTAGCTTTTGTGGGTAACCTATTGACCTCTCCAGGCTGAGTTACGCTCTTCCCCCAAGGTGTCTTGTTGAAATCATTATTTTTTCCTAAAATCTATGTTCTAATTTACTTACATGCCTGTGAATGCTTAGAGGTTACTAACTTCAGTTTTGTGAACTTAGTAACTGGCACAAAGTCTGGCACAGAGTAGCACCCAAACAATTTTTTTTCTGGAATAAATAAATTAATGGTTTCATTGAAATGATTAGCATTAAATTAATGATTAGTATTAAACTACAATGTGTGTATAAAACATTCCGGTTTGGTTGGGTTCATTGCCATTCCTATTTACTTTAAAGAGTTTGTAATTTCTGGCTCTTTTCCAACTCTGATTCTTCAGACTAGAAATGCAATTTCTGCTAATATATTTATTTTAACCAAACCCAACATCAATAAAGTTATTTGTATTCCTTATAACATAAGCATAAGAATGTACAGTGATATAAAAATGCAGCTATTATCTCTTACAGGCACTGGTAAAGCTTTTGTGACTAGCGCTACTATACTGGCAAGGTATTGCTGCTTGTAATGAACTAAATATTTCAGTGGCTTAACACAATAGGAGTTTTTTTCTTGCTCACATGGCAACCCAGCGTATGTTTTCCTAGTCAAGCAGCCTTCTTACATATGTTATTGCAGAAACCTAGGTCCTGTTCATCTTCTTCCTCTGCCTGCCATTCCCTTGGTAGCTTTTCTTTGCTAGGGTTTCGCAAGAGAATGAAATTCTGTTGAAAATGATCTGAGGGTCTGTTATGTTCTCAAGAATGGTACATAACTGGTCTGTGATAAATGCTCAGGTAACTGATTAGGTATAATAGATACTTAGGATTTTGTCATGAACAATCAGCATCAACATCACCTGGAAAATTATTAAAAATGCAGATTATTGGGCTCCACCCAGTATCTACTAAATCCAGAACTCTGGGGCTGCTATGCAGCAATTAGCAAGGCCTCCAGGTGATTCTGTTGATCCTAAAGTATGAGAACAACTGCTCTAGGGCATTAGGACTTAATTCTCTCCCCAGTAAGTTGTAAAGATTTGCTGTAGGACCTAAGAGTCTTCTGCTTCCAACAATGGAAAGGAAAAAAAGGTAGAAACCTCACTAAATTTTTCAAAGCCTCAGCCCCAAACTGACAAACAACACTTCTGCTCACATTCTACTGGCTATAACTTATCGTATAGCTAGCTGAACCAGTGAGGTGGAACCAGCTCAGCACGGCCTACTGTTATATTGCCAGGCATTTTTTGAGGCACTTGATGTTATCTTCTTGGTAATTTAAATTTAACCATGGTGGGAATATTTACACCACAAAAATTGGCAAACACTAAAACAAGGTGTTTTAAACACCCTGAGATCAGAGATCCAGTTGATATGCATCTACCAGCACACCACTGGCCAAATACAGGCTTGGCTTATGCCACGGGGAGCTCTGCAGCTGAACTACCACTTCAAACATGTCCTGCTTTAAGCCAAATTAGTCAAGCCTTTATACGTTGACGTTGATCAGTCACTGAATGAGGGCTGCCGGGGAAAAGGCAAGACCTTGGACAAGGCAGCTCTCTGCAGCTCAGGCAGTCCCTGAAGGGACTGACAGCTGAAGAATGTCTACTGACATCATTTCCATCATCTAGAACAAGAGTCTTTCCTTGAAGGGGGGCTCTGAGTAGCATATTTCCATGTCCACTGCAGCTCCTCCCTTTAAGAGATTCTGATATAATTGACTGGGGGTGAGCCAGTACATTAGGATTTTTCTAAAGTTATCCGGATAATTTTAGTATGCAACCACAATAGATACTCTTCAAGAATTAAGCCAATTGCTGAGAGGGAACTGTTTTTTGTTGGTTTGTTTTCACTAATGTTTGTACTCTACTTCCTTTAAATAAAATTATGCCTGGAGAGTTTATATGGAGCAATCGATAAATATTTGTAGGGTGGTTGGCTAAAATAATTATAATTCCTTTAAAAGAAATTCTACCCACTAAAGTTAATTTAGAAGTAAAATATAATAGAAATTCAATAATATATTCACCAAATGAATTAAGATGTTCATGAATTAAGTTATCTTCAGAGTGTTAAGCGAATAAGTAATGTGTATGCTTTTCTATTAAAGAGGAAGTTAGAAGACCTGAGCTCTGAGTGGAAGGCGGTAAACCATTTACTTCAAGAGCTGAGGGCAAAGCAACCTGACCTAGCTCCTGGACTGACCACTGTTGGAGCCTGTAAGTATACTGGATCCCATTCTCTTTGGCTTTAGCTATTTGTTCAAAAGCGCAACTATGAAGTGATGTCTGCGTGAGAGAGAAAATTTGTTTCAATTCTGAAGATAGAGATAAACCTTTGTGTTGTTGACTATGCAAAAAGTCTTAGAGTACATTCCTTGGAAATTGACTCTGATTCAAAGTGTTGTATGACAATGGCATGTGGGGAGTGTTCTCTGGAGATACACCCACAAGGAAGAGAAGAGCACCAGGGAGATTGTGGGAGAGTCTGAAACGTGAGTTGGCTGCAACAGAGGCCTAAGCCAGTCTCACAGGAGCCCTGAGCCTGGGCTGGCTCTGCGGAGCTGTCCTGGCTCTGCAGAGCTGTCCTGAATTACAGGCAGTGGGCCTGGACTTTGTCTTTCTGATCCAGCCAGCCATTGGCCATTGGCTGGCTGCTGCCTGACAGTGGAAGGACAACTTGGACAAGTTTTCTGAGGCCGAAGGCAATTCTTAGTAAGAAACACCTTTAACAACCAATATTCCTAGCATCCAAGGATGTGTGCATTGTCCCTGAAGAGAGATTCAGGGTGAACTGCCAGATTATCCACTAACACTACATGAAGATGCCATCTCAACAAATCCTATATCATTTAGACAGTATTCTTCAAATATGTCTACAAGAATCATAGAAACCACAGAAACACACACAGTCCTACTAGCACCTCTCCCTGTCCCATTTGCAAACAATTTAAGAGCTCTTCCATTTTAGTTCAAGTAAAAGAAAATAGATTGTGAGGGCCACAAGCTGACTTGGGGAGGAATATTTCTTCGTTTAACTGTAGTTTTAACTTGTGTTTTCACTGCATATTTTCAGTCTATTTTATTTTCCTTCCTATTCAGTTGTTGATAGAAGGTATTCATACATTCTCATGGCAATGTTAATGCTGGCTTTGACTCTCAGGGGAAAAAAGCCAGAAAACTTCTTTGCTGTACCATTCTATAATTAGGCAGAACTAAAAACATCTTTGGGTGTTTTTTT
>NW_016823441.1:18731-31138 GCF_001698545.2 Rhinopithecus bieti
TCTCTCCTTTCCTCTCCTTTCTATGTGCGTGTGTGAGAGAGAGAGACTGAATCGTGCTTTGTTGCCCAGGCTGGAGTGCAGTGGTGTGATCTCGGTTCACTGAAACCTCTGCCTTTCAGGTTCTAGTGATTCTCCTGCCTCAGCCTCCCAAGTAGCTGGGATACAGGTGCACCCCACCACACCCAGCTAATTTTAGTATTTTTGGTAGAGATGGGGTTTCTCCATGTTGGTCAGGCTGGTCTTAAACTCCTGACCTCAAGTGATCCATCTGCCTCAGCCTCTCAAAGTGCTGGGATTACAGGCGTGAGCCACCATGCCTGGCCTATTTCTGTGTTTTTTCTACTTAAGAAGTAGAAAAAAATTGGTTCACTCTATTTGAATTTCTTAGAACCATAGAAATCCAAACTTGGAATAATTACTGCAATTATTATCTAGTTGAATATTCTCCTTTTATAGATGTAGAAGCTGAGGCCTAAAGTTGCTTGTTTTGTTTTATGAACACTAAACCAAACTACCTTGTGGCTGCTTACTTAAATTATAAATTATAATGGGGTGGCCTTGCCTGAACACTATAAATTGTTTTAATTTTCAGGACATATCAACATGCTGGAAAAAAAAAAAAAAACTTGCAATTCTTGTTGCTTGGATACCTGTCCATATCAGTTTCTATTGTTACATAAAAGCACCCCAAAACTTAACAGTTTAAAACAAGAGTTATTTATTGCACATAATTCTATGTGTCTGAAGTTTGCTCTGTGATTAGCTGAATAGTTATTCTGATGGTCTTGCTTGGTGTTATTTATGTGGATGCAGTTATCTAGCAAGTGAACAGGAGCTAGATGGTCTAAAATGGACTCTCAGATATCTGACAACTGACTGTTGGTTGGAGGACCTTGGTTCTTCATAAAGCCACTCATCGTCCTGTAGTCTAGACTAGGCTTCATTACATGCTATTCTCAGGGCAGTGTTCCAAGAGAGGGAGAGTGGAAGCTATAAGACCTCCTGATGCCTAGGCTTTGAAACTTGTACATTACTTCTGCTAAGTTCTATTGGTCAAAGCATGTCAAAAGATCGGCCCAGATTCAAGAGATGAGGAAATTACTTCATCTCTTGAAAGGAGGAGCTGCCACATCACATGTCAAAGGGGTATGCATGTTGGGATGGAAGGTTTTATTGTCACCATATTTATACACAAATCACTACATTGGGGAAAAGGGGGGAACTGGAGATCAAAAGTGTTGGTCTGAATCCAATGCTCTATTTCAGTGATTCTCAAAAATTACCATGTGTTACAACCACCCAGTTCTTAACGAAGTATAGATTACTGGGCTTCAACCCCAGAGTTTCTGATTTACTAGCTCTGGGGTGAGACTTGCATCTCTCTCTCTCTCTCTATCTCTCTCTCTCTCTCTCTCTGACTGAGTCTTGCTCTGTCACCCAGGCTGGAGTGCAGTGGTGCAATCTCGGCTCACAGCAACCTCTGCCTCCTGGGTTGAAGTGATTCTCCTGCCTCAACCTCCTGAGTAGCTAGGATTACAGGCACCCGCCAACACGCCCAGCTACTTTTTGTATTTTTAGTAGAGACAGGGTTTCACCATGTTGGTCAGGCTGGTCTCGAACTCCTGACCTCAGGTGATCCACCCGCCTCAGCCTTCCATGGTGCTGGGATTACAGGTGTTAGCCACTGTGCCCAGCCAAGACTTATATCTCTGCAAAGTTCCTAGGTTATGCTGATGCTGGACTATGCTTTGAGAACTACTACCACAGACATACAGTGAGTAGGTAAGAACAAATTCATCCCTTCTGCTGTGTTCAGCAAGGAGTGGGATTCCAATGAGGTCCTGTGCTGTGAATCTAAAGGGAAATCCATCTTATTTTAGCACCTCTACTCCCCATCCCCCCACCCCAAGGATGTTATAGCTTAGAAGTTCAAGGAGATGGACAGCACACTAAACCAGGCAGTATTTGCCCTGCAGAGCTGTTCAATGTTCCTGGATGAGACCTGTGAGAAGAAAAGCCATAAGTTCCTCTAGAGACTTTCAGAACCATTGAGGTAGACAGGACTTTGCATGGGTCTGAAGGCCTGCATGGCAGATGGAGGCAAAGAGCCAGCAAATCTGGTTGTAAATGTCAATGTAAATCCTTTCTTATCCACAAGCTGCTGGGTCTGAGAACATTAATGTTCTACAATACCCGATTTAGCATTTTTGAAATAAATTGCATATAGACATGCTTAATGTGAAGACTCGAAATCAGGATATTTGATTCAAATGTCTCTTGTTAATAACTATGGAATGAATAACCCATTGTATGTAGACATACAGAAGGGCCAGTTAATAGAGGTTTCTACTTGATTAAACACTGGTAAAATCATCTCTTCCTGTAATTAAGTTTGGAGAGAGCAAGTCTCAAGTGTAATTAGGAAAGCACAGCATTGGAGGTCAAGAAGCCTAAATTCTAATATCTCAGTTGTGCTACCAACTATATAAGGGATCAACACACTGTTTCTGCAAAGGACCAGATACTAAATATTTTCTGCTTTATGGGTCATGTGGTCAACTCTGTCATTGTATACTAAAACACAGACAATACCTAAATAAAGGGACACGGCTGTGCTCCAATGACACTTTACAGAAACGAAGCAGGTAAGATAGATTTGATCCTTAGTGGACTACCCATTTCCCCTTAGCACTCATCCTTCCTGTAAACCGTGAAGCTTCTAACTACAAGTACCTGTGACTCTACCTGAGTCCTTTCTCTGGCTGTAGGAGTAGCTCTCCCTCTTGCAGAGCAGGCTGGAAGCTGGGGAGGAGATATCTCTGGAATGGCACTTAACCAATGGACAGAAGCTGGGGGATAAATGTGTTAGTCTTCATAGAGTTCATACTGCTATGAAGAAATACCTGAGACTGGGTAATTTATAAAGGAAGAGGAAGTTTAATGGACTCACAGTTCCACATGGCTGGGGAGGCCTCACAATCATGGCAGAAGGCGAACGAGGAGCAGAGGCACGTCTTACATGACAGCAGGCAAGAGAGCATGTGCGGGGGAACTGTTCTTTATAAAACCATCAGATCTCATGAGACTTATTCACTATCAGGAGAACAGCGCAGGAAAAACCCACCCCCATGATTCAGTTACCTCACACCTGGTCCCTCCCACAACACGTGGGGGTTATTGGAGTTACAATTCAAGATGAGATTTGGGTGAGAACACAGCCAAGCTATATCAAAATAAATATCCCACCTTCTTCTCCCCTTGGGTAGGACACCTCCAATGCATGTTCCACACTAAAAATCTCCAGTGGATTGGGCAGTTGACCACAATGATAAACAGGCTTCTTAGCATGCCTTGTATAGGCTTCCTTCCCATGTATAGACTTCCTTCTCATTTTGGCAGAATCTGGACCCAACCCCACATCTCCTGAGTTTGATTTCAGTGCTCTTCAGTATTATATATCTCAACTTTGTTCCCTGCTTAGACACAACTGACAGATTTGTATATCTTCAGCTCTACAGCTCTATCTTCTCTACTGTGGCTTTCTGGGATCAACTCCCGATGAAATTATTTGTATTTAAATCCTTGTCTCAGGGTCTACTTCTGGGCAAACCTAAATTAATACAAGTCTTAGAATTAGTGCCACAGTTATACCTTTTGAGTAAGTTATGTTGGAATTCCCATTTTATAGATGAGATAACCAAGGGTCAGAAAGGTTAAATAATTTGTCCAAAGGTACACAGCTAGTCAGTGACAGAGTGGGTATTCAAAAATAAGTCTCTTTGACTCCAGAGCTTATGCTATTAATCAGTACTCCATATATCAAGCAGTGATTTATTTATCTTCATTTGAATTTTTTGAAGTCTCTATTTAAATTAAATATCAAATACTCACATATAAGGTTATTTATACATTTTAATTTGAACTTCACTCACCTCTCCAAAGTTAAATAAAGTATTCCATTTCCATTTCAATAATACTTTAAATATCTAGGCAGTTAAAGCATGAGGTTACTTGGCACTTAAATATACTCTTGTCATACTACACTTTTTTGGCTTAAATTGCAAAAAAAAAAAAAAATTACAAAAAAAAAGATTAATTTATTATGACAGTACCCTACATTTATCTGCAATGATCATATTTTTTTGTGAAAATGGCCTTCATTTATCTGCAGTGAAGGAAAAAGATGGCAATTAGTTCTTGCATTCTTATTCCTCTCTTGGGTCCTGATCCTTCTCATTAATAGAAACATGGCGAGGGAGGGGTGTGTAACCCACACCCTTTCCTGTTTCGGTTATGTTTCCACTGTTGATTCTGCTTCAGGTGAATCTTTAGGATTAGGCAAATAAATTTCAGTGGAGTCAAATCTTTTTCTCCCTCACTAACAGATGATTTCCCTGCTAAAACACTTATAACATGGCTATACTGTTGTCGTTTTTCTAGTTACAGCCTCTAAACCTTGAAAACTTCCTCAAAGTCTAATATGTTAGGAGCAAGCTTTTGTACAAAAAAAATGAAGACCCTTAATCAGTTGTAATAACAAAATAAATCAATTTTACACCCTATCCCAAGATACTTCAAGGCCTTGAGCAGCTAGGGAGACTCCTTAACTCTTGGCATTAATTAACTAATTAATTAATTAATTTAAAAATTCATATTTGTATGTATCAGTGAGGTAAGAGTGCTTGAAATTAATGAGATGTGTCACACTGTCAAAAGGGAAGTGACAATAGAAAGCCCTGGCTGGTGAGGCCCCAGCACTGCTCACACTCATCAGAAGGAAGTCTTTCTATGTAGGCAGTAGTGGGTTGGTCCCTGGTCCCAGGCCAGGTTCTTCAACAATGCTCACTGGTTAACAGGAAAGGCACTACAATGGCATCATTGTTAACATCCAAGACAGTGATAGAATGTGAAACCTCTACTGTTTAGTATTTAGTATTCAGCATTTAGATGTTAATTATCCATTTTATGATGGAGTTCCCTTTCTTCTTCCTCTCTTAACCTTTTGGCAGTTTTATTGCCTGGTTACCATTTCCAGTTGGGGTTGTGCTTTGGGATCCGAACTGATGAAGGAAGGGAAGCTCTAATTCATCATTTCTAGGAAAAAGAGAAGGCTAACATCAATTCTGATGATTAGATATTTTTTGATGACCTATGTCCTGCATTTTAACAGAAATAAAGTGTTAATTACAGTAAACTTACCTTAACCTTCTTATGCTATTTAATACTCTTCAAGAAAGGACTTCTGCTTGAAATCACTATAGAGTATACCGTAATCTTGACTGTCATACTCTGACGAAGAAACCAGAACTATTTAGGTATATTCATGAGAATACATACCCTACCACTCAAAATGGAAGGCTTCAACATGTATTCCTAATATTTCCTAAAACTTCACTGAATAGTTTTAAAATTGAATATAACTTTACCTTCAAAGAAACAAGATTTCAAAAGGAAATTGTAGCAGTTTTGTACTTCAATTGTCGATTTTAAGATTATGGTCTGAAAAGTATTTGAGCAGTCATTCATTCTTTTCCACTATCTCAGAAAAGGCTCTCATTCTATTAGAAGCAATCTGAAGAAGGGTAACTGCCAACTCTCTTCTTAAAAAGTGACAAGCAGATGGCGTTCCACCAATCTGCTATACTTGACAGTTTTTCAACTACCTAACCTAAGTTCCAGTTACGGTCTAAATTATTTTTATTCGAATAGGAAAAGTCCATTTATGCTTACTGTACATTTCGACAGTGTTCCTTCATTCTTTGAGGTCTGTTATTTAATCTCCTTCCCACTTTTCTTTTCTATCATAAATCAGATGAGTCCCCATGGTCTGGCAACAAAAAAAGCTGTTTCTCAAATTTTTAACATCTCTGTGGCCCTCCTCCTACCTTTCCAAGTGTTTTCCATACTATTTTTCTGTTGTGGGCTTCAGAATTGGAAGCTATTCCATAATTACTGGTCTACCCATGACTCTGTCACATCGTAAAGTCTATATACCCTTTTTCTACCTTTACATGCCAAATACCAGGTGTGTCTAGCTTTAATTCAATGACTAGCAAATGGTAGGTATTGCACTAATACTTTTTGGTCAAATGAACAAGTACATTTATTTTACAGAAAGATCAAATACATCAACCTTCCTATGTAATAATAGTAATACCAAGAATATTAAGTGATTGCGTGCTTGACCAGCTGTTTAGTGGCAAAATCTGGACCCAACCCCACATCTCCTGAGTTTGATTTCAGTGCTCTTCAGTATTCTTATATATCCCAACTTTGTTCCCTGCTGAGACACAGCTGACAGATATATATATGTCTTCACAATCTCAGTAGTAAGTCCTATTTTTTTTAAGATTATAGTGCTGATCAAAGAGGGATATAACCCCTATCTCGTTCTTAAACCCTCATTCTTGACTGTGTCTTGAAATTCAGTTTGAGAACCTCTGCTTTACATGCTGCCTTCCTCTTAAAATTCATATAGTTTATTCCTTCTCTCATCTTCAGTATTTTTATGAAAATATGTTTTAATCTTATTTCCAAAGTGCTTGTCAGCCCATGCTGAGTTCATTAGACAAACAATCTAGGTATCCTAATATTTAGGTAAAATTGCTAGCAGTGCTAACTACACCAGTACCTACTTAAATTACAATATAAACCTACAATAGGAAAAAAAGTCAAAAATTATACCACTTTTAATTCCTACTTCTAGAATAATTATCACACCTTCAAAAAAACTCATAATTGTTCTCTAATATTAAAAACAAGGAACTAAATTACATCACTATATATATAGATATATAGACATATAACTATATATAGTTTATGTATATATTACATGTCACTCTATATAGTTTTATATATAGATAGCTATATATCTATATAGTTTTTTATAGGAAACTATATAAACTCATGTATATATTTATATATATAAACTCATATATACATTTATATATAAACTCATATATATATTTATATATGTAAACTCATATATATGAGAGATATCTATATATAAATATATAGATATAGGAGATGATATTGAAATAAAACAAACTAGCCAATCTCCAATGTCACTTTATTTTCCCAGGACTCTTCTTTATTCTCAAATAAATGTATGAATACACAATATAAATAAATGTTCTATAATGCTCATTATGGATTATAATAGTTTTCTTGTCATACTGAAGTGAATGAGAATTGTTTCTTTGATTATTAGCATACTTTTCATAACCATATGATTTGGTGATAGGCACTTTTGCTTACTAAGTTCAGCATGATCAAAACAGAACTCCTATTATTTTTATTGCTGATTCTTATATCTTTAAGGTAAAATATGCCCTTTTCCTTTGAACCTGCACACTGTGTTTAACAAATAAGCACATAACTCAGGACTGAATTGTGCACTTTGATTTGAGCTTTTTTTTCAAGGTCAGGACCCAGTTTCACAAGAAGTTTTATTTTTTCCAATACAGCTGACATCCAATCCCACCAGCTGAAAGACAAACTTGTCTAATAAAGCTTTCAGATTCAATTTGCCGCCTGCATACAGCTTGGGGAATCTCTGGAGGTCACTCACAGCATGTGTTGCAACCCCAACAGGGAGAAGTAATGAAAAGATTCTGGTTAAAAAGCTGACACTGCCCCTTCCAACCTCTTTGAATGTGAATATAATAAGCCAGTTTATAGACGCAAATCTCTATGATTCTGGGGATTTCCATCTCGATCTCTGACTCCAAGGAACATTTGAATGCATGGATTTGTATCCATTATCTGGGTGAATAAATGCTTCATATTGAAAAAGGGGTGCTTTAACAACAAAAGTCTGATGTAAATCAGGCAAAACAACATTGTCACTCCATGTTTAACTCTCCTGGAGGGTCTCTAAGGTCTCACAGTTTGGTTCTATTCCAGTGATATATAGACATATCATAGCCATTTTCAAAAATAATACCTGCTTTCATTTCAATTATTCCCCCTAGCTTTTGCATTGACCCAAACATACCTAATATTTATCTTACAGCTAACATGCATTAATGCCTTGCTCTGTACCAGGCATTTTGCTGAGTATTCTTTGTGCATTTTTCTGTTTAATCTTATAACAGCCTTATGAAATAGGTACTACATTATTATTATTTTTCACCATGAGAGGAAATGAAAGCCTAGAGAATGGTTATCCGAAGACACCCAGCTACTAAGTGGGCACAGCATGGCCTTGAACCTGAGTCTTTCTAAAGTTCTTGCCCGTCTTTTACCTTTATGTTAAACATACTGGATCTTGGTCATGCGGTCTGTGAATAAAGACTCCATATACTGTGGGATCAATTCTACCATATTGTGTATGCTTTTGTACATGTTTTCCAAATGAAATTAAACAACACTTTCTTCCCCCTTTTCTATTTTGCATGACATCTAAATCTTTTATTAAATCTCCATGGGTGGAATTGGGCCTTAAGTAGTAGTAGCTTTGAAGCTTAATACTAACCTCAGAGCTATGGAAGTGGTTTCAATATGAAGAAATTATATAGATCGCTCTTTCTTTTCTCTTTTTTCTTTTTGTGGTTGTTGCGGTGGTTTTTTGTGTTTTTTGTTTTTTTTTTTTTTTTTTTTTTTTGGCTCGCTCGTGAATAGAAGGCAATCAGGACAGAAAAAGACATTGAGAAGCTTGATTCTCCCAGTGTTACTACTTAGCTTTATTTATTCTCCCACATTTGTAACTGTCAATTCAAGGTCAAAAAGCCAGTACAGCAGCAGAATTATAAAAAGTAGCTCTGGAAAATCTATAGGGTACCATAGTCCAGCACCCTGCTGCAAGTCAATCAATTAAATAAATATATTTAAACAGCACTTCATTTAATCTTAAGGGCACCACAACTCCCTTGGAAAATTATTTTTTGTGTTGAGACCTGATTCTCTGAAAGTGTTTTCTAGTGTTTTCTGTGTTTGGTGGCTCTGGTGAATAAGTGTACCCAATTGCCTACAGCATGAAATCATAGAAATGAATATGGGCTGGAACTTCAATCAGTCATACAAACCAGAAGCCTAGAGTTCATCACCTCTTCTGGAAAGCATCCCCTTTGGCCCTCAAAAGGGTAGAGTTTCCTCCAATATATGTTCATACTTCCCTTTGCCTCCCATCTGTAATTTCAACCAGTCTGTTGCTCTCGACATTTTTAGGCTTCGCATACTGGGTTTCTTCTTAGGAGTTCACTTGAAGAAAGGGTTGTATGCTTTAAAAATACTAAAAGTCACTGGACTAGATGATAATGAAATTTCTGTGAAATAAAAGGGAGTTAACAGAGGTGTTACCACTCATCATAATGGATATTGTTGACCTTTCCTCTAGCCAGTGTCCCACTTAAGCATGCTTCTTGGCTGGAATTTATTTTTCTCATCTGGATAAATCTGAAGCATTATAGTAAAACCCAGTGTGAGCAAGGCCATGGATGCAAGTGGATTGAGATGAATGAGTGGATAGACCTGTGTGGGCAGAAATAATGAGGTCAGCAATAAACCATACCAAGGGATGCACACTCAAGGAATAAACTGGAGGTAGCAGAATAACTAAACAAATGATAAGTTTGGTCAGACTATCACATGAATATCAACTAAAACAACTTATGACTATAGTTAGTGAACCCTAGAGTGAAGAAAACAAAATACTGATACCCATCTGATCAAAAAATAATAAAATTGTTTACATGTATATATTATCTAAAATTTCCCTTAAGAATCAAGATTATAAATTCCCGCAGTTAAGGAAATTGAGTAAGAGGAGATTCAGGAAAGAATCTTTTCTCTTCCTATTCCTAGTCCATTTTTCTTCTAACTGCAGTAGTGAGAACAAGAATTTATTCACCAAATCATAATACATTGCAATTAGGGGATCCCATTTGAATCTTGGAAGACATGATTTGAGGCAAATCAAAAATCCATATTTATAAAGTCAATTATTGGTTTATTTAATTTACTGTTTCAGCAGGAGGTATAGGTTAGTAATGTAAATCACTTCAAGAAGGTTTTGGTCAAAGTTTTGCCAATTTTTTTTCTGTAAAAACCCAGATAGTAAATGTTTTGGGTTTTACAAGCCAGAAGATCTTTGTTGAGGTTACTCAACTCTGCTAATGAGGTGTAAAAGCAGCCATAGGCAATTTGTAAATGAATAAACGTGGCTGTGTTCCAATAAAAGTGTATTTGCAAGAACAGGCCGTGGGTTGGATTTGGCCCACAAGCTGTAGTTCACTGACCCCTGTTTTAGATAAATACTAGCTAGTAGATTCATTGTAGCTAATAAAGGGAATATAGATTGTTTAATGTATTTCCCTAATCTTCTTAAGGCTTCCTCCAGGGGAAAAATATTTCTTATCAACAGTGTTATTAATGCTTACTTGGAACAAAGAATTCCATTTACTTAGCATAGAATGGACATTTGTGAAGCCACTCATGGAAAGAATAAAGAGATGTGAAATACTTGGTACAACTCTTAAGAATGTTCCACTATCATTTGAAAAAAATGATAAGTAGTAGTTATATAAGAGGGCTTGAGCCTAAAACACTTGTTCTCACTTATGTTTTCCTATCTCAGCAGCAAAAAATACAAAGAAAGGGGATAACTAGATGTTAGATTTTCTAAATTCTTATCACTATAAGTCCCGTATATTTAGATATTGAAGTACCCTTAAATATACCTAAGTAGAGGTAATAATTTCTATATTATGGGAAATCTAATTACTACTCATAGAGATTAAAATGTTATACATCGCTTCTGAGCTTTCTTTGAAACTTGAAATGGTGCACTTGGACAAAGGTAGAATGGTCTCCCAAAGTAGTGTCATAGATTAGCAGAAAAGAGCTATGATAATGCCACTTTAAGTGACTATCATTTAAATAATGAATTAGGAAGAGTTAAGTTATATAGTTACAGGCAGTAGGAGATGTCACCATCAGGAGGATAAGAAGCCATTTTCCAGCACATTATTTTACTTACTGGTGTAGTTCCTTCTTTAACTGTAGGTTACTCATCTGTATCCTTAATTTATCAATACACTAATCTGACAAATAATTTATTAAGGATTATTGTGTACCTTCCTCTGTATTAGATTCTAGGGATACAATATGGATCAAGATAAGCATGATTCCTAGACTCCTAGAAAGTAAGAAAATTAAATAACTGTACGTGACAAGTACTAGGATGTGAAAAAATGCTAGGGAAGAATCAGGAAGAATCACCTAACCCAGTCTGGAGTATTGCAACAGAGCGATGTCAGAGGAAACATTCTGGGAAAAAAAAAAAAGGAAATTTGAAGATGGGACTTGAAGGATAAGTAGGTATACCTAAGCAAACAAGTAGGGGAGAGTGTTCCAGGCAAGAGAAACAAGTAACAGTTGGAGGCACAATGGAGCCTAGCACTTTCTAAAAATATCGGTATGGCTGAAGCACTGAGTTGGGGTTGGGAATAGGTGAGGAGCGATGTGTCAGGGAGGACGTTCCAGATGACGCTGGAAATGCATACATATTCTTATATTGCATTTTAAGACATGTTAGAGAAATCAGACACATTTTATTTGAAGGGTAACTGAAAGCCACTGAAGCATTTTAGAGAGACTAGTGACATAAGCATATTTGGATTTTAGAGGGATTACTCTGGCTGAAGAATAGATAATTGATTGGATAAAAGCAACTTTGGAGGCTACTCCAGTGGTTCAGATGATAGATAATAATGACCTAAACTAGAGAAGTCATAAAGGGAATGGAGACAAAGTAGACAGATTCAAGTGATACTTGGCACGTGGAAACAACAGGCCCTGGTAACTGACTGGACGTAAAATGGAGAGATGCAGAGAACGCGAATAGAATACCCAGGCATTTGGCTTGATAAACTGGGTAGCCCGAGGTAGAAATTACTAAACTATGGACTATTTTAGGGTTCAGAGGAACCATGAGTTCAATTTTAGATGTCTAGTTTTGCAAGGCCGCTGAGGTAACTGAGCATATGAGTCGGGAGAGAAGTCTAGGCTAAAAATATTGATGCCAGAGTTACCAGCATGTACGATAAAGCAAAGCTGAAGTCTCGAGGGCAAGATCACCTAAACATCTGGCTGGAGAAGGCAGCAGATAAAAAGTAAAAGGAGAGGCCAGGCAAGGTGCCTCACGCCTGTAATCCCAGCACTATGGGGGTCCGAGGTGGGTGGATCACCTGAGGTCAGGAGTTTGAGACCGGCCTGACCAACATGGAGAAACTATGTCTCTACTAAAAATACAAAATTAGCCGGGTGTGGTGGTGCATGCCTGTAATTCCAGGCATGAACCCAGGAGGTGGAGGTTGCAGTGAGCCAAGATCGTGCCATTGCATTCCAGCCTAGGCAAAAAGAGTGAAACTGTCTCAAAAAATAAGGAAGGGAGGGAGGGAGGGAGG
>NW_016823441.1:31406-35970 GCF_001698545.2 Rhinopithecus bieti
GGAAGGAGGGAGGGAGGGAGAAAAGGAGAAAAATTCTGGAGAATGATTACTTCTAGGGAGATGGAGGAGACTGTGCTATAGGGAACACAAGGGTGGGGTCAAGGTATTAGCAATATTCAATTTCTTGATTGGGGTTGTATTTACATAGAGTATTGCTTTATAATTATTCTTCACACTTTATGTATATGTTCTATGTAATTATCTATAGATAAGACAGATTTCACTGTAAAAGAAAATAAAAGGCTTCCAACAGATTATCATCACAATTGTAACAGATTCCCCTGCTGCCTGGAGTCACACGCCATTTTCCTACCTCAGGTTGCAGCTGCAGCTGCAGTAGACAGCCCTATGTGAGTTCAGACTTGCCTTTAGCTGACGGCATCCCATGTCAAGGGAATCACTCCCATTTTTCTACTTTCTATTTAAGGGACTTCTCTGACATACCAGGAGCCCACAGATTTTGTGAGCTTACTTAGCCTTGAAGTTGTAGTGAGTGAGCAACCCTCAACCAATGGAGATGGGAGCCCATGGATATATTTTTAACCACTATTCCTTCTGGGGGCAAGGGGAATTCTCTGTGATTCTCAGGAACATACAAAAGTTCTGTCAAAATACAGTCCCCATGGTCCATAGGCATGACCTTGATGATAATACATTTGATGGGCATTTCCTCCCCATCTGTCTCATTCTTTTAGTTTTTCATTCTTGCTTCCTAGGGATCAGTTTCCAAATAAACTAGCTGTACCCAAGTCCTCATCCAGGCCCTGTTTTCAGGGAACCCAAAGACAACAGTAAGAAAAATGGAACTGAAAGAGGAGAAGACTTTAAGGCATGAAGAAATTTCCTCTGTATTCCAGACTGTATATTTAACTGCCTACTCAACAGTTCCACTTAGATGTCTCAAAATAATTTCATGATCTTTTACTGTCATGAAATGCATGACCTTCCCTTGATATATTCCTTTCTTCAGGTTTGGTAGCAGCACTTATCTATCCAGTAACAAAATCTTGGGGGTCATTCTTAAAACCCTCCCACCTCACCCCTGCTGGACATCCACCACTAAGTTCAGTTGATTTTTTTTCTGCTCCTAAATATTTCTTGGTTCCGCTTTCATTTTTAGATTTATCCTGCATACCCCTGCACAATCTCATCATCTCTTTCCTGGACTGTTACAGTAGTCTTATATTAGGATGATCATAGTCTTGATTTGTCTGGAGAAACATGCTTTATATCATTGCCTCAGTGTTATATCATTGCCTCAGTGTGACTAATAGTCCCACCTTTCACTTGTAACACTATACAGGTTATTGGGTTAAATAATATGGTCATCCAAACCTAATGTCTCCTCATTCATTTCTTCTTGCTTACGTATCATAGCTGTGTGAAAATTCAAAATGTAAATTTGATACAGACAGAACTCTGTTTAAAATGCTCCAGTACCTTACCATTGATCTCAAAATAAAAATTTCAAAAAAAAATGATATCTCACAGGACCTTGTATACAGGACCTTGTATAGTGTGACCCTTTCCATTTCATCATCCTTATACCAGATACCATGAACTACTTACTCTCTTATCTCCGCGTTGACCTCCCTCCTAGTCTTGTTTTGTCTATGAAAGTGCTTATTTTGTTTTTTAAAGCCATGGCACCTATTAGTCCCTCTGATTGAGATACCATCCTTTTGAATTTTCGACCTCATACCTACTCACTTTTCAGATCTCAGCTCAAATGTTATACTCAGGAAAGATGCTCCTTACCTCCCAAACCAGGTTGGTGTAAATGGCACTATTTATACTCCTCTTCGAGAGTACATACCAAATCCTATATTTGTGAGACAATTTGAATTCATGTTGTTCCCCCTACTCAATTGTGAGCTTCTTGAGGACATACTCTGCCTTCCCCTCACCTAGCTTTATTGAAGTATAATTGAGAAATAAACACTATATGTTTTCAAGGTATACAACATGATGATTTTATATGAATATATTGTGAGATGATTACCACTATCAAATTAATTCATACATCTATCTTAAGAAATAGTTACTATTGTGTGTTGGGGGGGATGAGGACACTTAAGATCCAGTCTTGTAGCAAATTTCAAGTAAACAGTAAAGTATTCTTAACTATAGTAACCATGATGTACATTAGATCCTCAGACCTTATTCATCTTATAACTGAAAGTTTGTGCCCTTTAACCAATGATATGGTTTGGCTGTGTCCCGACCCAAATCTCAACTTGAATTGTAATCCCTGTAATTCCCATGTGTTGTGGGAGGGACCCGGGGGAAAGTATTTGAATCATGGGTTTGGTTCCCCCATGCTGTTGTCGTGATAGTGAGTGAGTTCTTGTAAGATCTGATGGTTTTATAAGCATCTGGCATTTCCCCTGCTGGCACTCATTTTTTCTCCTATCACCCTGTGAAAAGGTGCCTTCCTCCATGATCGTAAGTTTCCTGAGGCCTCCGCAGCCATGCAGAAGTGTGAGTCTATTAAACCTCTTTTCCTTATAAATTACCCAGTCTTGGGTATTTCTTCATAGCAGCATGAGAACAGACTAATACAGTAAATTGGTACTGCGGAGAGTGGGGTATTGCTATAAATATACCTGAAAATGTGGAAGTGATTTGGAGCTGGGTAACAGGCAGAGGTTAGAACAGTTTGGAGGGCTAGAAGATGACAGGAAAATATGGGAAAGTTAGAAACTTCATAGAGACTTGTTGAATGGTTTTGACCAAAATGCTGATGGTGATGTGGACAATGAAGTCCAAGCTGAAGTGGTCTCAGATGGAGATTAGGAACTTCTTGGGAACTGGAGCAAAGGTCACTGTCGCTAAGCTTTAGCAAAGAGACTGGCAGCATTTTCCCCTGGCCTAGAGATCTGTGGAAATTTGAACTTGAGAGAGATGATCTGAAACTGGAACTTTGTTTTAAAGGGAAGCAGAGCATGAAAGTTTAGAAAATCTGCAGCCTAACAATGTGATAGAAAAGAAAAACCCATTTTCTGAGAAATACAAACTGGCTGCAGAAATTTGTGTAAGTAAAGGAGCCAAATGTTAAGCACCAAGACAGTGGGGAAGATGTCTCCAGAGCATGTCAGAGGTCTTAATGGCAGCCCCTCCCATCACAAGCCCAGAGGCCTAAAAGGAAAACATGGTTTCATGGGCCAGGCACAGGGCCGTGCTGCTTTGTGCAGTCTCAGGACTTGGTGTACTGCATCCCAGCTGTGGCTAAAAGAAGCCAAAGCACAGCTCAGGCTGTTGCTTCAGAGGGTGCAGGCCTTAGTGGCTTATATGTGGCGCTGGGCCTGGGGGTGCACAGAAGTTAAGAATTGATGGGTGGGAAAAGCCTGGGTGTCCAGGCAGAAGTTTGCTGCAGGGGCAGGGCCCTCATGGAGAACCTCTCTGCTCGGGCAGTGCAGAAGGAAAATGTGGGGTTGGAGCCCCACACTGAGTCCCCACTGGGGTACTGCCTAGTGGAGCTGTGAGAAGAGGACCACCATCCTCCAAACCCCAGAATGGTCAGAAATGCTGATGGTTTGAACCGTGCATCTAGAAAAGCTGCAGATACTCAATGCTAGCCATGAAAGCAGCTGGGAGGGGGCTGTACCCTGCAAAGCCACAAGGACAGACCTGCCCAAGGCCATGGGAGCCCACCTCTTGCATCAGCATGACCTGGATGTGAGACATGTAGTCAAAGGAGATCATTTTGGCAGTTTAAAGTTTAATGACTGCCCTATTGGATTTCAGACTTGCACGTGGCCTGTAATCTCTTTGTTTTGACCAATTTCTCCCATTTGGAACAGGTGTATTTTTTTTTCTTTTTTCTAATTTTACTTTTAATATAATTACAAATAAACCTATACAAACAATGACTAGAACAATATTTTCCAAAAAATATTGCACTGGAAGAATTTTTACAACATATATTTATAAAATGAATTCAAATGTAACGAAAATGGTATAAAGTCCTGTTTTTCTGATTCTATCAAATTAAAGTCCAATTATTTATTTATAGTTTTAAAAATAGGTCAAATATCTAAATAAGAAAAAATAAATCTAAGTAATCTTCAAGCTAACAAAACGTTTTCCAAAATTTAAAAATAACAACGTTTTTAGCCCCATATTTATAAAAAGTTACTTTTTTTTGAGACGGAGTCTCGCTCTGCCACCCAGGCTATAGTACAGTGGCACGGTATCGGCTCACCGCAACCTCTGCCTCCCGGCCTCAAGCGATTCTCTTGCCTCAGCCTCCTGAGTAGCTGGGATTACAGATGCCCACCACCATGCCCAGCTAATTTCTGTATTTTTAGTAGAGATGGGGTTTCACCATCTTGGCCAGGCTGGTCTTGAACTCCTGACCTCGTGATCCATCCATCTTGGCCTCCCAAAGTGCTGGGATTACAGGCGTGAGGCATCACGCCCAGCAGAAAAGGAACATACCATGCTCATGGATAGGAAGAATCAATATCGTGAAAATGGCCATACTCCCCAAGGTTATTTATAGATTCAATGCCATCCCCATCAAGCTACCAATGAGTTTCTTCACAGAATTGGAAAAAACTAC
>NW_016823441.1:36862-43664 GCF_001698545.2 Rhinopithecus bieti
TAAAAAAAAAAAAAATGGAACAGGTGTATTTACCCAATGCCTGTACCTCCCATTGTATCCTGGAAGTAACTAACTTGCTTTTGATTTTCAGGCTCGTAGGCGGATGGGACTTGCTTTGCCTCAGATGAAACTTTGGACTTGGACTTTTGGGTTAATACTGGAATGAGTTAAGACTTTGGGTGACTGTTGGGAAGGCATTATTGTGTTTTGAAATGTGATGACATGAGATTTGGGAGGGGCCAGGAGTGGAATGATATGGTTTGGCTGTGTCCCCACCCAAGTCTCATCTTGAATTGTGATCCCCATAATCCCCACCTGTCATGGGAGGGACCCAGTGAGAGGTAATTGGATCATGGAGGCAGTTTCCCCCATGCTGTTCTCATGATAGGGGGTGATTTGTCATCAGATCTAATGGTTTTATAAGCATCTGGCATTTCCCCTGCTGGCACTCATTCTCCCTCCTACCACCCTGTGAAGAGGTGCCTTCTGCCATGATTGTAAGTTTCCTGAGGCCTCTCCAGCCATGCAGAACTGTGAATCAATTAAACCTGTTTTCTTCATAAATTACCCAGTCTCGGGTATTTCTTCACAGCAGCATGAGAACAGACTAATACAACCAACATCCCCTCTTGTTGCTTTTCATTGAATCCCCATTACCTGGGAATGAATGAGGAAGGCAGAAATAGAAATCAAGGCATTGTTCAATATAGAAATC
Source organism: Rhinopithecus bieti (assembly GCF_001698545.2). NCBI lineage: Eukaryota > Metazoa > Chordata > Mammalia > Primates > Cercopithecidae > Rhinopithecus > Rhinopithecus bieti. The sequence continues at coordinate 37,578 of NW_016823441.1, forward strand.
CTGAAGTTACACAAGTAAGACTCAGTACAGAGAAGGAACCCTTGACCTGGGGATCTGAGTCTTCTGGAAACAAGGAGTACCAAACGGGAGTGAAAAAGAAAAGTGGAGAATGAGTAGTAGCAGTAAAAGAGGAAGTATGTAAAGAAATGGAAATAAAGATGTAATAAACTGTTACCTTGTTCCAGAGACAAAGCTAGCTAGGGGAGCTAAGGAAACTTAAAGGAGTAAAAACCCTCATCCAAACCTTCATAGTGAGCTAAGGACTAGTTTTTCATAGATCCTAGCCCAAATTGCAACCCTCTCACTGTCTTACTTGTTTCCTGGCTCTACTTTGCTTTATTGCCTTTCATATAATCTAAAATGATTTTAAATGTGTATTTCCTGTCTCTTTTCTGTATCACAATATGAGGCCATTGGCTGTGCCACATTTACCACTGTATTCCCAGTGCCTAGAATGGTGCCCAGATCAAGTAGGCTCCCAGAGTGTCTGTTGTCAAATGATTCGCAGTCCAGTGATGTTTGCACTACATGGTGCTGCCACTTTTTTTTCCTTCATTCCATTTGGAATTTGGATCATTTTGCCAACTTTAGGGTTTATACCTGTTTATTTCCCCTGTCTTTGCTGCATATCTGTCTACCTATTTTTCTCAGCTCTCTTCTCCTCACACTTTGCCTCTAACTTCCTCTCTGCTACAAATTATACTCAGCAAAAGACTGGAGCCACTTTTCATTGATTTTTATGTCAGTGCTTTGAGTGACAACTCCATGTGGAGAACTTTGAACCTCCTGCTATCTCATTGTTTGCTTTGAAAAAAAAAATACTCATCTTCTTCCTGAATCCACTGGGTAAATTTATGCTCACAAAACTTCTAGAACAAAAACTGTATGAGCATCAAAAGTATTAGTTTTCCCTTGATTTTGAGACTCAAAAGTACCATAGAAATTTTAAAAGGGGGATGAAGTAATTTTATCATTCAACCCAATATATTTTACAATTTGAATGTCAGAACCATGAAATATCTTTTCAGTGTACTATCATCCTTACTATTTCCACGTATAAGAAAACCAAAAATATTGTTTGAGAACAAAAAATATTGCAGTAGCAGAAAAATTCACTTTAAGTCTTTTTTGGAGGTTGCCACATCACAACTGTCTTCAGCTCCTCTCACTGAAGATTCTTTGTTTTCTTGAAACCAATTGGTCACTTCCAATTCTTACCACCTATAAATCTTCCTGGTTCTTTATATTTCACTGAAACATGTCCCTTGTCTCCTTTGATTTTTGTTCCAGTCTTTCATTTTTTATGTTCTTTGTCATCCTCTATGTCAGAAAGGATCTGCCACTCCAAATTCCTTAATATATTTATCTACCAGTGTTTATTTTCCTGTCACATGTACTCTTCAGTAATCCATTGATTTGAAAACCTTCCATTCTGTCTTTCTTACTTTATAGTTTGTTTCTTGAGTTCAAATTATTAATATATTAGATCAATTAATTCTACTTTTATGCACATTTTACCTAGCATTCTTGGTATAATATAATTTTTTAATTGCATCAGACTGTGAGTATTAATTTAAGACATAATTTGTATTAATCTACTGGACAAGATTTTATTTATTAACTATTTTGCCCTTTGCTAGGGTTCTATAATCTTACCCTCAGTGCCTTTGAATAGTCTTACCCAAGTATCACCTATCCCTCTTCAATTTAAATTCTCTATTGTGTTAGTTTCTGAGATTGCACATTCTCTTGTTTGGTTTGGTTTTGTTTTTCAGTGATCTCTGTAGTCACTTCCAACCATTTCTACTTAGTTTCCCTTTTTCCCTGTTAGCCCTCTTCAATGTTAATATCACCTGGAAGTTAACCCATTCCTAGTCTGCATGGCTTTATGGCCAGCATCTTGGCTGATTGGCCATCACCTATACTGTATTTATTGTCCATGTTTAAAAAAATTTTATTGTGGCAAACAGCACATAACAGAGAATTTATCCTCTGTCTTTTTTCATGTATGTTGCTATAAAGGAATGTCGGAGATCGGGCAATTTATAAAGAAAGGAATGTTTATTTGGCTCATGGTTCTTCAGGCTATCCAAGAAGCATGGCACCACCATCAACTTCTGATGAGGGCCTCAGGCTTCTTCCCCTCATGGTAGAGGGCAAAGGGGAGCTGGTGTAAGCATAAACAAGAGAGAGGGGAAATGTCAGGCTGTTTTTTTAGCAACCAGCTCTTGCAGAACCCAACAGAGTGAGAAGTCACTCAACCTGCCTCCAGGAAGGGCATTAGCCATTCAAGAAGGATCCACCCCCATGACCTAACACTTCCTGTTAAGCCCCACCTCCAATATTGGGGATCAAATTTCAGCATGAGATTTGGAGGGGACAACATCTGAACTATAGCATTATCTTAATTCAAATAATTTTACTACCAATTCCATTTATTAGAGAATCTAAGATTAAGATTACTGAAAATATGCCAGTGATTATCTCTAGTACATGCTTCTCTTGTCAATTCCAAACTCGTATGTTTACCTGCTGACAAACTACCACGTAGATGTTCCACAGGTATTTCTAACTCAGGATATGTAACATGGATGTTATCATTATCTTCTGAAAATCTATTCCTCTTACTATATTCCCTATTTTTGTGGATGACACAATCTAATAGACAGACCAAGTTAAAATCAGGAAGTTTTCTGGCACTTTCTTTATTTCTTAATATTAAGTACCACAATAAATTACCAATCCTTTCAATCTTGTTAAGACAACCTTGAAAGTTCTTATCTCTTATTTGGCACTGCAATTTTGTATTTTCATTCATTCAGGTAGCATCTTCTACAAACCTCTTCACTAGTTTTTCTGTCTCTCAACTCATCTTGTACACTGCAAATCCATTAAAAATACATTTTTTAACATGCCAATCATAATATATTAGTAAAGGTTGTATAATAGTTCTCTTTCTCTTCTAGGATAAAAGCTAAATTTTTCAGCTTGGTACACAAGGCCTTTCATGATTTGGTACCTACTAGTCTATTTAGGGTATTTCCTACATCTTCCCACCTCTCTCTTGAAAAATCAAATAATACTAAACTATTTGTAACTCCCTAATCACCAATTGCTGCCTTTATACTTTAACATATACTCTTCCCTTTGCTAGAAATACATTTGTCACAATAGATTCTTTGGTACACTTATCATTACATTCTCAGTTTATAATATTATTTGCGTAAGTACCTTTTTTCCTACTTTGGTCCTCCAGGGGAATGCATGTGCTTCTCTCTCCATATTATCATTTTAAAATTTACTCCTATTTCAGCAAGTATCATAATATTTTACTGACATTGTTGGCATATTGATGTAACCCTGGTGACATATTTAATAGTTAAGATGCTTTGGGCTGCAAGAAAGAATGCACTTTCAAAGTGGTTTCAAAAATAAGAATAATTCAACTCATATAACTGGAACTTCAGAGGTTAAAGCTGGCTTCAGATGAAGTATAAGCAGAGCTCTGTCTCTCTTTCTCTATGACTTTCTTTGTCCTGATTTTTAATCCGTGTCAGCTTTGACCTCCTCACTAGTTGCCCTCCCGGTTCCAAGATGATAGCCAGCAACAAATAGGTAACATAATTTTTTGTTACAGTGAGAGACAGAAGCACTTACCTCACAGATTCAGGGATTTCGCCCTCAGATAAGAACAATCTGAATTTTGTATCTACTACTGTATCATTAGTATATGTATTAGGTATTCATATATATCTACTATTGTACTAAAGATGATTCAGAATGATTTCATAAGCTGGTTGATTTAAACTTTGCTTCCTGAACCAAGAAGATGAGATTATCTTGACTGGCTTAGAATTGAAGATTTAAGTGAATCTAAATCCATCTGTAGAACTGAGGATGGATTCCATAGAAACTTGAAGACAACTGGAATTCTCCTAGAAAGCAGAATTTCAGAGTGGGTGTAGGAATATCTTTGAATGGAAGTTGTTTAAGCCACCAACAATATTCACTCCATTGGGGTGACACTGGGCACAAAGGTACCCAATTAATATTTGTTCAGTGAACCTATAGGAAGACAATCTTTTCTGCAAGCTATTTATAAACTAAAGGACAACGAGAAGTATTTTTCGAAAAGTTAATCATATACAATTTAGTCATTCACATAGGGAGGCTCTTCCTAAATTTCATGTCTGATCTTTATCTTAATCTTTGACGCAATCATATCTTGGCCTACATCTAAAGGTCAGTAGAAGCCTGTGGCCATTTTTTAAACAATTGGTTTAACAACATTTACTGGAATCTATATAGCTCAACTAAAAAAAAAAAAAGGTGAGGGGGGAAACTAGCTTATCATAATACAATATTGTCAAGGAAAGTGATGCTTCCATGCAGCTATTCAGCGTTTGGTGTATTCTTGGTTTCTGCAGACCTAATAAAAAGAGATTATCTCAGCATCCTCTACATTTAATTTTGAAAAACAAGAAACCATGAATAATGAAAATGATTTCAAAACATCTTCACTCACATCTAAAATATGAAATAGCTAGATCAGAGGTTCTTAATAATTTAATCGGTGAAGCATAACTGAAGGATTTAGAAAAAGCGCCGAAACTATTAAAAGATTCTTCAGCTGCTGCTTAATGTTGATATCAAGTTATTTTTTACACTGGCAAACAGCTAAGCCATTCCCTGGTCACATCCACTTTTCAGCATTTAGTGCTACTCTTAATCATCCTGATCACAGCCCCAGGAATGTTTCATGGCAACTCTGCAATAATAGTATATTACTATTGGGTCCTGAATTTTGAGGTAGTTTATCTTTCAGAAAGGATATGAATAGAGCAATAAGTCCAAGTAGAGTAAGCTTTATTAATGATGCCCAAGATTTTAGACATATACTATAATCTTCAATCAATTTTAACACTACTTCCTTTACCCTAGTTTTAGTCTAAACCAGTCCAACTATGCTGTAGTCTCAGATAATACAATGTTAGAATTATTTTTCAAAATATAGAATTGTCAGGAAAACTCGTATGTAACCTATACCAATCTAAATTTCTTAGCATTTAACTCTAAAGAGTAAAGCTTTTAGCACTTTCTGTGTAATACAAGGGCAAGTGCTGATTTCTCTGAATATAATTTTCCTTTGTTAGCAAATATGTTCACTGTTTAATAAAAATAAGTATGCTTCAGTTATCTCCTTTTTTGAAGGGCCTGAGAAATAAAGAAATACACAGAGGTTCCCAACTTAAAAATGTTTTGATTTACAGTGGTTTGACTTAGGATTTTTTTATTTTATGATGGTATGAAAGTAATATGCACTCAGTAGAAATCATGCTTCAAGTACTCATACAACTGTTCTACTTTTCATGTTCAATACAATATTCAATAAGTTACACAAGATATTCAACACCTTTCATAAAATAGGCTTTGTGTTTGATGATTTTGCCCAACTATAGGCTAATGTAAGTATTCTGAGCATGTTGAAGGTAGGCTAGGCTAAGCAATGATGTTCAGTAGGTTAGATGTATTAAATGCATTTTTCAATTTATGATGCTTTCAACTTATGATGGGTTTTTCCATTTATGATGTTTTCAACTTATGATGGGTTTATCAGGAAATAATCCCATTGTACGTTGAGGAGCACCTGTATCAATATATGCATTTACACAACTCTCATACTGATAGGGGCAGGAGGCAGAGAAGCTCTAGGCAGAAAAGGGTGGGTCCCCTGCAAAAACCCCACCCTCAAGTCAAAAAGTCTGAAACTGCAGCTCAAAATGAGAACTTATATCCCGGTTTTCCTGCTCGAATGTTGCCTTTTCCTAAAACACCCATGGCCGCACCCTACCCCATCCTGTGCCTATAAAAACCCCAGACTCAGCTGGTAGACAGGACTACAGCTGGACATCAGAGAGAAGCAGCTTGACTTCAGAGGGACAACTTGATAGCGTAACTTTAGAGAAGAATCTGGCTGGACTTCAGGGGAAGATTACTTGCCACTCCCATCCCCTTTTCAGCTCCCCTTCCTGCTGAGAGCCACTTTCATCAGCAGTACAATCCCTAACATTTACAATCCTTCAATTT
>NW_016823441.1:45414-53996 GCF_001698545.2 Rhinopithecus bieti
CAGCCCCAGGAATGTTTCATGGCAACTCTGCAATAATAGTATATTACTATTGGGTCCTGAATTTTGAGGTAGTTTATCTTTCAGAAAGGATATGAATAGAGCAATAAGTCCAAGTAGAGTAAGCTTTATTAATGATGCCCAAGATTTTAGACATATACTATAATCTTCAATCAATTTTAACACTACTTCCTTTACCCTAGTTTTAGTCTAAACCAGTCCAACTATGCTGTAGTCTCAGATAATACAATGTTAGAATTATTTTCAAAATATAGAATTGTCAGGAAAACTCGTATGTAACCTATACCAATCTAAATTTCTTAGCATTTAACTCTAAAGAGTAAAGCTTTTAGCACTTTCTGTGTAATACAAGGGCAAGTGCTGATTTCTCTGAATATAATTTTCCTTTGTTAGCAAATATGTTCACTGTTTAATAAAATAAGTATGCTTCAGTTATCTCCTTTTTTGAAGGGCCTGAGAAATAAAGAAATACACAGAGGTTCCCAACTTAAAAATGTTTTGATTTACAGTGGTTTGACTTAGGATTTTTTTATTTTATGATGGTATGAAAGTAATATGCACTCAGTAGAAATCATGCTTCAAGTACTCATACAACTGTTCTACTTTTCATGTTCAATACAATATTCAATAAGTTACACAAGATATTCAACACCTTTCATAAAATAGGCTTTGTGTTTGATGATTTTGCCCAACTATAGGCTAATGTAAGTATTCTGAGCATGTTGAAGGTAGGCTAGGCTAAGCAATGATGTTCAGTAGGTTAGATGTATTAAATGCATTTTCAATTTATGATGCTTTCAACTTATGATGGGTTTTCCATTTATGATGTTTTCAACTTATGATGGGTTTATCAGGAAATAATCCCATTGTACGTTGAGGAGCACCTGTATCAATATATGCATTTACACAACTCTCATACTGATAGGGGCAGGAGGCAGAGAAGCTCTAGGCAGAAAAGGGTGGGTCCCCTGCAAAACCCCACCCTCAAGTCAAAAGTCTGAAACTGCAGCTCAAAATGAGAACTTATATCCCGGTTTTCCTGCTCGAATGTTGCCTTTTCCTAAAACACCCATGGCCGCACCCTACCCCATCCTGTGCCTATAAAACCCCAGACTCAGCTGGTAGACAGGACTACAGCTGGACATCAGAGAGAAGCAGCTTGACTTCAGAGGGACAACTTGATAGCGTAACTTTAGAGAAGAATCTGGCTGGACTTCAGGGGAAGATTACTTGCCACTCCCATCCCCTTTTCAGCTCCCCTTCCTGCTGAGAGCCACTTTCATCAGCAGTACAATCCCTAACATTTACAATCCTTCAATTTGTTCATGTGACCTCATTTTTCCTAGATGCTGTACAAGAGCTCAGGAGCCACAAGTGTGAATACACAAGGCCCTTTGCCCTTGCTGGTGGAGGGCAGCTGCTTTGTGCGAAAAGACAAAGGGCCCACTGAGCTATTAACACCTAAGCTGTCCGTGGATGGCAGAGCTAACAGAGCACTGTAACACACCCTCTGGGGCTTCAGGGGTCACAGACACCTCCACTAGATGTTGCTTCAGCGCTCATGCACTCCAGTTCCCACCTCGTTTGCTTGCACACTCCCTCCAGTGAGGAGTTGAGAGTGGTGGGCTAAGTAAATAAGGCATCCCTGTTGCGAGTCCCACAAAGGGGTCAGGGAAATATCCTGCCTCATTACTAAGTAGGTATAAACCCTTTACTAAGTTAGTAATTATTCGGTAATAATACTTAAATGAAAGCTATTCTGTTAGACTAAATTCAGATTATCAAAGACACAACAGAAAAGCTTTCTCGTTCATGAACCCATTATTTCCTTTTGGAAAATATATTAAATAAAAATACAGTCGTCATGCTAATTTCTAATGGTAGAACATATTTTGAAGACTCGTTTATGTTTGGAAGATTTTGCTTTAGTGCAGATCATCAGAATGATGTGATATACTAAGAAATATTTTTAAACTGAGATGCAACATTTCTCATAATCTAAATAGGAAATGGCAAAACATTGTCCTAAGCTTAAATAATTCATATGAAGTGATATAAAATTGTTTTCTAAAGGTCCATGATATGTAGTGATTTCTAATGTGTTTAATAGCATTTGTCCTATTGGGTAATTGCATGGTTCTAATATGTAAGGAAGGCCTCCAGTACTAATTTCATGTACTGGGAAACTATTGGGCAGGGATGAATCCTTTCATTCCTAAGTAAGCCTATCAGATCATATAAATCTGCTTTTTGATTTGCAAAGACTCTTAGGCATACCTCTTGAGAGTATTAAACATCTACTAAATTATATGTAAAGCATTTCAGTCTAAGATTTACAATGCTCAAAGGAGACAGATTTTAAAGTTCAGCATTGGAATTTCCATAATTTCCTTCCAATTCTAGAATTTTACAACTGAGATAGCAAATAATAATAATATAAAGAAATATGTGATCAAAGACTCAGAGACTCTTTACATAAGACTGAAATCAACATAGGAATTTGGAAAGAAGACTATATGGGTTAGCTAGAATTGTCAACAAAGACTTCACAGAAGAGTGTGATCATAGAGATTAGCAAGGAATGAAACAGGTGCAAAAAATACTTAAGTCTAAGAAACAACAAGGATAAATTTATTTTGTAAAGAAGGAAAGCATATTGGGTATTACATAAAGAGACTGGCTAGTTTGACACAATTTGTACTTTTGGGGTAAGCAGTGGGAAATCACTTTCTGTAAGTAAAGTGGAAGATAATTCAGGTATTGGATATGGTCCTATGGCATTTTTCAACCTTTGTTTTCCCCCCATCCCTATACTACCGATATCATCACAGATGTTGGCAATATTCACGTACTTGCCTGAAGATATTCATATTAGAGGCTAGAGATACGTAAAGGTGAGTGCAGTTAAATAGCAAAATTCAAGCACACTAGTTCTGACTGTGCACTCTCACTCAGAAAAGCACACTAGAATGTGGGAGTACTCTTATATTGACAACCTTTAGTTCGTTCTAATTTATAAAAAAAAAATAAACTATTTAGAAAATTTAGATATTTTATATCTATTACACAACCCATTGTCAAATGATTGAGATATCATTGTTTGGCAACACTGAAACTGAAATCAACTGTAAGAGTAAGGAATATGACTTTTAAAGATATTTGGTAAGAGCAATGTTGTAAGGCAGAGACCAACATTATAGAAGTTCTCAACCTGTGTGCTGGATATAGTTAAAATTTCCCAGGACCATTGAAAGAAATTCTCAAATCCACAACCACCTCAAGTGTTGTCTGTGAATCAAATGAGTGATTCATCACCCACAAACATGTAGTAGACATTCTTAAAGTGACATAAATGCTACTGCAATTAATAAAATGGAAAATCATATTACAATATTACTGAATTCAGAATAAGTTGATTTTGTCACTATTTTTCTTAATCTATGCATGCTAGATATAAAGTTATTATACAGAAACATGTAACATTTTTAATATTTCTGAGGCATGCTCATGATATTGTAAACCAGGCACTGTTAAAAGATCACTGGATTGGGAATTAATAAGCCTGGGATCTAATCTTCATTTGGTCTCTCGTTGGCTATGGTCTGGGGGTTTTGGGCAAACTATTCAACCTTTTGTGCCTTGGTTTAGTTGATAAATGATGGTGTTTTCCCAGATAAATCCCTTCCCAACTTAACATTACCAGATGTACGCATCTATGGCTTAGCATGTACAATATAAATTAACCTTCCTGAAATCTTCCAGAAGTTAACTATAACATATATTTCATGGCACTGAAAACTAAGTTTTTGATAGCTTACATTTGAATAAAAATACCAATTTTATCATGATAATAAATCTGATTCAATAATCACCAAAATATTTTTTGAAATAGATGCATGAAAGAATCTGAACTTGTTATGGTTTTATCTATTCAAGTCACCTAATTTTGGTAGCCACAGGCCCCCATTGTCGATAGGGGAAGATTATCCATTTTACCAATACAGTCTCTGATAATTTCTATCCATATGCCCTTCAATTCCATTTTTACGTCAGATTGAATGGGAACATGAGGCCCCCAATAGTAAATTGACCCTACTTTCTCTTCGGAAATTGGTCTTTCTACCTAGCCGTTTGCCTCTGTTCACATTCTTGTATTCCACAGAAAATATACATTAGGTGTTAAAATCACAGTGATTAACAAATTTTAAGTAGAAATAGTTATTAAGTATAGCATAATCATGTCTTTGAGTTAGTACAAAAGTAGGAAACAGAGCTTTAACGACTTTTTTTCCCTTCTTTCCACCATATTACAGGGCAAAATGAAGAATTTTGCCAATTCAAAACTATGCACATATATAGTTTCCACCAGTATTTAGTAGTTATGTTTCTCAAGATGTATAATTCCTTTCCTCTCTGTTTTCTGTAGTTTGATAAACCCTACATAGGAATTAATGTTGTTTCAGTTAGGTTTATTATTTCTTTTATGTGGTTTCATTTAATGCAATAAGCTAGAGATTTTGTAACATATAACTTGATAAAAATTTCTCCCTTCATATCTTTTTGTTTTAAAATAATGGATTAATATAGATTGTAATTTAACAGTAGAGGAAATACATTTTACTTTTAGTTCTTACCTACGTATCTTGGGAAAAAGGAAACATCATTTTTAAGGATTATTATTTTTCTACTAATGAAAAAAATAGCATGATTTTCCATTCTGGACTTTGTAATTAACTTTACCTTGGAATAGTTGAATCTTAAATATAACTTTATTGAAAAATTTATTTTCAACTAATATTTTAAAATGCAAAATTTCTGTGATCTCTACGAAACAGAACTATCACATTCCAATGTGCTTATAGCTACAATAATCGGTTAAAAGAGACAAATTATAAAGAAGATATAGGTTGTGACACTGAAATTACAAAATGTGGATTAGGGAAGTAAACGTGTAGAGTTTTGTATCCAATCAAAGTTAAGTTATTACCAGTTTAAAATACCCTTATATAAGATGTAAAGAAAAGCAAAACCTATAGGAGCAAAAGCAAAGCAAAAACCTATGGTAGATATACAAAAGGTAAAAAGTAAGGAATCAAAGTATACTGCTAAACAAAGCTATCAAACCATAAAAGAAGACAACAAAAAAGGCACATAGGACAAAGTATCCACAAAACAATTAGAAAACAACTTTTTAAATGGCAGCAGTAAATTCCTACCTATCAATAATTGCTTTGAATGTAAATGGATTAAATTCACCAATCTAAAGATAGAGTGGCCAAATGGATTAAAACAACAAGACTCAACTACATGCTGCCCATAAGAGACTCACCTCACCTTTTAGGACACATGTTGACTGAAATAGAAGAGATACAAAAAGGTATTTTGGTTTCCATGCAAATGGAAACCAGAAGAGAATGGGGATAGCCATACTTCTATCAGACAAAATAGGCTTTAAAATCAAAACTAAAAGACACAAAGGAGGTCATTAAATAATGATAAATGGATCAATTCATCAAGAAAGTATAACAATTATAAATGTATATGCACCCAACATTGGAGTACCTAAATATATAAAGCAAATATAAAGTGATAAAAAGAAAGACATAAACTACAATACAAGAATAGTATGGGACTTCTACCCCAAATTCAACAATAGACAGAAAATCCACATTAAAAAATCAATAACAATGCATTGGACTTTATGCGTTAGATCAAATAGACCTAACAGACATATACAGTACATCTCATCTAACAGCGGGAGAATACACATTCTTATCAAGTGCACAAGAAACAATTCTTCAGGGTAAATCACATGTTAGGCCACAAAATGAGTCCTGACAAATTTAACAAGATTGAAAGCATGTGTTTTATGTAAAACAACGCCATCATGGAAAAAGTACTAGTGTAAACAAGGTTTAAATATGATTTACTGATTGTTTAAAAGGAATTATCTTAGCCCTGATTTGATGGGATTTCCCCTTTGTAAGCAGCAAAAATAAGTTCAGAATGAAGCAACTCTGTAACAATACAGCTTCACAGATCGTTTTGAATAAGCAAAGTTGGATATGTTTCTACTTCAGAAACCATTTATTGTGGGCTCACAGCGTTTCCATGTGCTCTTTACACTCTTAATTTTAAACCCATTCATCAACAGGATTAAGGCAATGAGATTCAAGTCCAAGACAATAGGAAGTATGTGCATCAAAACTGTCACGCTAATGCTCTGAGGAACATTGTTGTTTCAATAGCATGATTTAAAACCACTGAAACGATATGCTTTATTTATGATTACCATTCATACTTTCAAAAAGAATTTGAGATGGTTTGGCTGGGATGTCTTAAAGAAACAAACACCAAATTTTTAATTTTGTGCTTGTAACAAACAATTTTTCCTACATAAGTGTTACTTTTTTTCTACCCTTGATTTTGGTTTCTTTTGTATGGTTGGTAGTTATTGCACTTCTGGGCATAGTGTGCTTTTCTACAAGTTAAATAAAAACATAAATTGATCTTGATGTAGCTAGTTTCACTATTTCAGTTAGTGTGTTTTCCATACCTGCAATTCATAACATGTTTACTAGCCCAGAACTTTAAAACCCAAGTTTGGCTCCACACAGTCACTTGAAACCAACTTAAGATAGCAGTTACATTTCCAAGGTCATTATGGAGACAGAGTTCAATACTTCAGCATTTGAATTGATCAAGCTCATTCGTGTTTTAGTTACAGGAAGTGTTCATATTTCATGTAAGAAACAGCAACTCTGATGATAAATTGAAACTCAAATATAACCAAGGAGTATAAAACTACTTTATAAGCCCTTCAACAATAAATATGCCAACAATCCTCTGCATACTTTGTGTCATTTTTTAGAGCATTCTATTGAATTATGTAACATGTGATACCAATACATAATAATACATAATTAACTTTTTTTTTTTCTTTTTTTGAGACCCAGTCTTGCTTTGTCTCCCAGGCTGGAGTGCAATGGCATGATCTCGGCTCACTGCAACCTCTGCCTCCTAGGTTCAAGAAATTCTTCTGCCTCAGCCTCCCAAGTAACTGGGATTACAGGCATGCGCCACCACACCTGGCTAATTTTGTACTTTTAGCAGAGACAGGGTTTCACCATAATGGTCAGGTTGGCCTTGAACTCCTGACCTCAGGTGTTCCACCACCTTAGCCTCCCCAAAGTGCTGGGAGTACAGGAATGAGCCACAGCGCCTGGCCTATAATTAACTTTAAAAAATATTCTATTATTGAATGCCTGAAAAAATCATATTACTTCTATGTATTAAAAACAAACTATTATGTATATAGACCAGAGATATGGTGTCAGAGATGAGATTCCTTGGAAACAGTCTCTGAGACAAAAAGTTGCACATGGAAAGTTTATTGAGAAGTATTGTTGCTATTTATAAGGAAGTGAAGGAGGCAGTATTGGGCAGAGAGAAAAGCTCATCCACAATGCAGTTGCTACTGAGGCTTCAGCCCATGTGACAGGGACACTGGGGCTGTGGTGGTCTTTCGGAGTTCTCCCAAATTGAGGCAAATGGGCAGAGACTTTTGTATCTTTGAACTAGCCAAGAGCAGGCACCCAGGAAGAAATGCAGCTGTGATCCTTTTGCAGATATTATTAGTCTGGAGTAGATGTACCCACACTACAAATACTTGGAATAATATTTGTGGTGTGGGTGCATCTACTCCAGAAGAGGATCTTGATGAAGCATTATAGTATCCACTACAGAGAGGCACTGGCATATTCTGCTTACCCCACAAAGATTGCATTGAGAATGCAAGTAGGAGTAGTGAGGACATAAAATAAATCAATTATTTTCCACTGGACCTTAATATATCAGAACCACTGGAATTTACAGGATGATATTTATTATAGCACTCAAAAAAAATCTCTTTTAAATCTCCTTAACACAGAAGGGAGTTTTAAAAAGTCCACAATTTGGTTGGTCTGTGAATTCCCTTTTTAAAAAATGTGGTTTAATCAAATTTACAAGAAAAAAACAACCCCATCAAAAATTGGGGGAAGGATATGAACAGACGCTTCTCAAAAGAAGACATTTATGTGACCAATAAACATATGAAAAAAAGCTCATCATCACTGGTCTTTAGAGAAATGCAAATCAAAACCACAATGAGATATCATCTCACAACAGTTAGAATGGCGATCATTAAAAAGTCAGGAAGCAACAGATGCTGGAGAGGATGTGGAGAAATAGGAACACTTTTACACTGTTGGTGGGACTGTAAACTAGTTCAACCATTGTGGAAGACAGTGTGGTGATTCCTCAAGGATCTAGAACCAGAAATACCATTTGACCCAGCAATCCTATTACTGGGTATATACTCAAAGGATTATAAATCATTCTACTATAAAGGTACATGCACACATATGTTTATTGCGGCACTGTTTACAATAGCAAAGACTTGGAACCAACCCAAATGTCCGTCAGTGATAGACTGGATAAAGAAAATGTGGCAGATATACACCATAGAATGCTATGCAGCCATAAAAAAGGATGAGTTCATGTCCTTTGCAAGGACATGGATG
>NW_016823441.1:55066-62921 GCF_001698545.2 Rhinopithecus bieti
AGCAAAGACTTGGAACCAACCCAAATGTCCATCAGTGATAGACTGGATAAAGAAAATGTGGCAGATATACACCATAGAATGCTATGCAGCCATAAAAAAGGATGAGTTCATGTCCTTTGCAAGGACATGGATGAAGCTGGAAACCATCATTCTCAGCAAACTAACACAAGAACAGAAAACCAAACACCACATGTTCTCACTCATAAGTGGGAGTTGAACAATTAGAACACATGGAGACAGGGAGGGGAACATCACACACTGGGGCCTGTTGGGGGACTGGGGGGCAGAGGGAGGGATAGCATTAGGAGAAATACCTAATGTAGATGACGGGTTGATGGGTGCAGCAAACCACCATGGCACGTGTACAGCTATGTAACAAACCTGCACGTTCTGTACATGTATCCCAGAACTTAAAGTATAATTAAAAAAAAAAAATGTGGTTTAAAAGCAAAAATCACATTAAAAAAAGTTGCCAGCTTAACTGTTTTATGTGTACAAAACAGTAGTGTTAACTATATGCACATTGTTATTCAACAAATCTCTAGAATGTTTTCATCTCTCAAATCCGAAACTCCAAACCCATTGAAGAGCTCCCATTGCTCCCTGTACCCCAGCACTGGCAATATGACCATTCTACTTTCTGTTTCTAAAGAGTTTGACTACTTTAGATATATCATATAAATGGAAGCATGCAATATTTGTCATTTTATGACTGGCTTATTTCACTTAGCATAATGTCTTCAAGGTACACCTATGTTGTAGCATATGAAAGGATTTCCTTCTTTTTTGTGGCTGAGTAATATTCCATTGTGTCCTATACTACATTTTTAAATCCATTTATCAATCAATGGACCTTTTAGTTACTTCAATTTTTGGCTATTGTGAATAATGCCACAGTTAATATGAGTGTGCAAATATCTCTTTAAGATACTGTTTTTAATTCTTTTGGATATACAGATGTTCATTGATTTACACTGGGATTACATCCCAATCAGCCCGTAAGTTGAAAATATCATGTTAAAAATTAATTTAATATAGCTAACCTACCAAACATCGTGGATTAGCCTAGCCTACTTTAAATATGATCAGAACATGTGGATTAACCTACATCTGGGCAAAATCATCTGGCAACACACAGTACATTGTAGAGTATCAATTATTTATCCTCATGATGACGTGGTTTAATGGAAGATTTGGCTTACTGCTGCAACCCAATATCTTCCAGAAAAGAGTATCATATTGCATATTACTAGCCCCAGAAAAGCTCAAAATTCAAAATTTGAAGTATGGTTTCTTAATGAGTACATATCGCTTTCACACCATTGTAAAGTCCAAAAATTACAAGTTAGACCTTAGTAAGTTGGGGACCATCTGTACACCCGGAAATGGGATTGCTGGATTATATGATAATTCTATTTTTATTTTTATTTTTTGAGGAACCTCCACACTGTTTTCCATAGTGTCTACACCTTTTTACATTCCCACCAACAATGCAGAAATGTTTGAATTTCTCCACATCCTTGCCAACATATGTTATTTTCTGTTTATGATCATGGTCATCCTCATGGTTGTGAGGTAATATCTCATTGTGGTTTTTATTTTTCATTTGCATTTCCCTGATGATTGATGATGTTGAGTATCTTTTCAGATGCTTGTTGGCTGTGTATATATTTTCTTTGGAGAAATGTCTATTTAAATCCTTGCCCATTTTTAAATCAGGTTAATTGTTTTGATGAATTCCTTATTAATTACTCACCTCAGAGCCTTTCTTCTTAAAATACAGATTGCTCAGAGCCTTTCATCTAATTTACTAAATGTTGATCTTGAAGAAGTATTTTAATTTATCTGAATTTAGTTTCCTATTCTCTAAATTGATAGTAATCATGTGTTCCCTATCCACACCAGAGTGGTATAGTGAAGAACCAGTGGAGAAAATGACTAAAACGGCATTTTATGCTGTCCAAATTTTGTGCAAATATATTATAATTGATTCGAAAGAAAATAGTCTATCTACATTTTAAGACTATTTAATATTGTTCCATTTACATTGCACTAATGGTTCCTCTTTTTTCTCCCTGATGAAGTTCTAGATTGAAACTCTGAGGAAACTGTAAATCAGAGTTATATAACTCTGTTATATTAATTTGTATAACTTCCCTGTCTCTCTCTAAATATATATATTTAGACTATATATACATATGCATATATATATTTAGAGAGAGAGCGGAATTACACCTAAGGACTGTGCTTAGTACACTGCAACTTGCACCTCATTCTAATTGTGAAAACAACAACAAATTTTGATTGAGACTGTGTTATTTGTTAGACCTTTGGTTTTGTTGTGAGGAAGGAAAAGATGATTCTGATAACTACGTCAAATAGTTTATCATCTCCTCTGGTGGATGAGGCTTGTGAGGGCCTGACACATGGTAGAGGATCTTATTCATTATATAACAACTTTCAAAACACATGGCTAATTATTTTGCTACTTAANTAAAACGGCATTTTTATGCTGTCCAAATTTTGTGCAAATATATTATAATTGATTCGAAAGAAAATAGTCTATCTACATTTTAAGACTATTTAATATTGTTCCATTTACATTGCACTAATGGTTCCTCTTTTTTCTCCCTGATGAAGTTCTAGATTGAAACTCTGAGGAAACTGTAAATCAGAGTTATATAACTCTGTTATATTAATTTGTATAACTTCCCTGTCTCTCTCTAAATATATATATTTAGACTATATATACATATGCATATATATATTTAGAGAGAGAGCGGAATTACACCTAAGGACTGTGCTTAGTACACTGCAACTTGCACCTCATTCTAATTGTGAAAACAACAACAAATTTTGATTGAGACTGTGTTATTTGTTAGACCTTTGGTTTTGTTGTGAGGAAGGAAAAGATGATTCTGATAACTACGTCAAATAGTTTATCATCTCCTCTGGTGGATGAGGCTTGTGAGGGCCTGACACATGGTAGAGGATCTTATTCATTATATAACAACTTTCAAAACACATGGCTAATTATTTTGCTACTTAAGGTAAAAATGTAACTCTCCCAAACAAATAAGAGATTTAGACTGAATTCTGTAGAAAACACTGCTTACCTCATTTTGCTTAGGTTTCACTGCAGAGTCTCATCTCTAACATTCAGGTAGGAGAAGCTCTATTTTAAAATATTGAATAAACAAACCTAAATCAGAATAAATGATTTAATTCAGGAATTTTTTAAGGTGCTCAGAATGTTGGTAGAATAGCAGTGTATTTTCTGTAATAAGAACTACACAATGTTCTCTAGCTGGTTATACTCAAATGGTTATATGGATTTTATTCCGATATCAGTTTTGCAATTGATGACCACCCTTCATCAATAGCATGGTCTTTATTATGGTTTCATCTGGCTTTTTCTTCCCTCGTCTTCTGCACTGGGCTGCCTACTCCTTGGCTCTTATTATTACATACTCTACTTTTTTCACATACAAAGCTCTTCGTGCACTAATAGTGAATTTCTGCTAAAACTGTTACTTTCTTCAAATGTCCTATCAAATGCTGGCTGCCTGATTTATTGGCCTTATAGACTGACTATGTGAATCTTCCATTCTCTGTGGAATTCCATTCCACATTTTAACTTAAAGACTCTCTCTTTCCCACTGCATTCTCTCTGCTGGATAAGCATTTTTCTTTTAATTTCTGTGGTAATGGGAAGGGAATTTTAAATCGTGTTTTGCATACAAGTGTTTAATAGGTTAAAATGAATGCTGTATCAGCTATCTATTGCTGTGTAACAAGCTACCCCAAATGTAGAGACTTGAAATAAGAATCATTATTTTTTTTAGCTCATGATTCTTGATTCTGCTTGGGGTTTGGTTTATCAAGGTGATTCTTTTGCTAGACTCAGCTGTGCTCATTCATGCACTCATGGTCAGCTGGTAGTTGATGACCACATGTGGCATTCAAATGTCTGGTATAACTTTTTGGTTATAAGTTGAGACAGTGTGGGTGACAGGATCACCTGCCTGTAATTATTCATCAGGCTAGCATAGTTCCATAGTGGTGGAAGGGTTCCAAGCATAGCCCAACACCCAAACATTTTTAAACCTCTGCTTACGTCGTGTTTGCTGACACCTCATTAGCCGAAACAAGTGACTTGACCAATCCATATTCAAGGTGTGGAGAAATAGACTACAGCTCTTGATAGGAGAATCTGGAATATCTCTTGACAAAAGTATAAATGCAAGAAGAGAATCTGTGGACATTTAGTCTCCGGCAGAGATGCTGTCATTTTTGTCACTAAGACACTTCCTGTGTCATATTGTTTATTATTCATTGGCAGCCATAAGTTTGTGGTTTAGTGTTTCTTCAGTGTCTGCCCAATATCATGTGGGAAAGAGAAGCCCTTAACAATTTCTCTTAATTTCTACTTCTGAGAAATGAGAGAAAACAAACTTGGATAGGCATAAATGATGTCCAGCACAAAGTCTAAGCAGCTATATGAGAGGTGGGTGGCTAGGGAGAGATGGCAAATTATTTTAATTGAGACATTCTCAACCATAAGCAATTTTTCTTTCCTCAGGAGGCATTTGGTAATGTCAGGAGACGTTTTTGGTTGTACATCTAGGAGGGAGCTCTGGCCACGGATACTGACAAGCAATTCTGATCCTACAATGCACAGGACAGCCACTCACGACAAAGAATTACCTGGGACAAACTGTTAATAGTGCTGAGATTGAGAAACCCTGCTTTTCACTGAGTGCATGTAGATTAATTCATATAATGTTAGTTATAGAAGGGCACTTAAATGATGCCAACTAAAACAGGAAAAGACAGTGATTATTTCTCTATTCAAATTAGTGAAGGAAGGATATATATTTAAAGTCAGGTTGGAGATATTTCTCAAGGGTAGTATTTAAGTTGTGAGTGGATGCTAGATGCGCTTGATTGTTACAATCCATATTTTTATAGCTATATCAAATAATCTTCTCTCCCAAATTAAAATGGATATTAGATATATTTCATGGGTACCATATATATTATAAGTTGTAGCCCTTAGAGTCAGAAGTATTTGAGTGATTAACAATTATTGCATATTGAATGAGACATGTAAGAAAGATACCTGATGTCCTATGATTCTTAGAAATATGTGCAGTGGTTGAGCACATTGTCTTGGAAACATCACTTGTTAATGTGAGATCCTGAACAAGTTTCCTTACCTTGGTAAAAGGGAGATGATAACACCTACCCTGAAGATTGTTTGTTAAAGGTGAAATAAAAGAACGTTTATGAAGAACCTTGCCTGGCACATAAGAATCACTGAGTAAATGATGGGGGTGATGGCAGTGTTGGTGGTAATTTATCTTACTTATAAATAGTAGCAAATATTTATTTGGATTATATTTTTAATAGCAAGAAATAATCTATTAAAATGTAAGTGAATAGCACCATTAAACTTTTAAAATCCATGGCTCCCAAACTTAACATTTTTTTTTCTGAAATCCAGAAATACAAATGGTAATCATGAATCCTTGAGTTCTGGTACTCTGGCCTTGCCTATATAGAGTGCAAGCATTTATTTTTCTAAATGAGAATTATTGATGATAGATGTATCATATATTTTATTTACTCTTTAGAGTGACAGAAAAGAATGCAGACAAAAATAAGTGTTTATGTGTTCATAGTGTTGGTTTCTAATTTTCCAACTTGTATGTGCAGACTGTAAATATTTAGAGGGAAGATGTGAAGTTCTTCCTTACCTACACAATAGATTGTTCTTTCTCTGAATCTAGACATAATTTCAAATTTTCTTAAGAAGCTCTCTTGAACTCTTAAGTAATTCATTAAACCACGTGCCGTCCTTTCAAATATTCAGAAAGAAAATATTCTCCAATGTTGCTTACATGGAGGAGAGTTATTTTATCTACTAGTAAATGGAAGTTGCTAACAATCTTTCCTATTCCCCATAGTTTTAAATAGTAATGCAATTTGACCACATATAACGTTGCTGTCCTCTGTTAACATGGAATGATAAGGAGGAAGGGAATATTTAACAGCACTTTTTAGATATTCCCTCATAGAATTGTTAATGTGAGTCCAATAACTTATTTTGTAAGTTGAGTGATTTTCAAATATAAAATAAAGCAAACAAAAAAAGTTACCCACATTCAACAAAGCTAGAAATAGAGTATATGCTTCTTGCTTTCTTATCAACCAAAGGAGACCTGTGAATTACAGGAAAACCACGTGTGAATACTTCAAAGGAAATATGCCAAACACATTGTGTGTGTGTTTTAAAAGATTTAGTAGCCCCTTTAAAGCTCTAAGTAAAGCTGTTAGTCTGACTAATCATGTACTCCTGAAACCAATTAAATTTTCAGACTAGAGAAATGTTCTTCAAACGCTTGAAAAAAATAAGAGTTCCTTCCTAAAGCCAACACCTTTTAATTAACAAAATACTCAGAGCAAAGCTGTGGTTTGCAATAGTATATTACACCTACCGTTATTCATGCTACCATTCTGGTGTACCAAACTCAATTCATTTCAGCTATTTTGAGCTTGATTTTCTGTCTGCTTATGGAGGGAAAATCACAGTTTTAGTAGAGTCATTTTAATTTTCTAATGAATGCATGAGAAAGGTATTATGTTACATAGTATGTCCTCAGACTATTCAGATGCCCTCTCTCTCTCTTGCTCTGTCTCTGTCTCTCTTTACACACACCCACACCCACACCCACACCCACACACACACGCATACACTGTGTGTATCTATCTGTCTACCTAGATATACAGTTTAATTTTGTACATTGTAATGCATCTGGTTTCTGGCATAAGGTGATTTAGCAAAAAAACAAACAAACAAAACCCACCCAAATCTGTTACTGGAGGAACCTTTCATAGCATAACATCAGAAAGACTATTTTCAGTAAGGACCCTGGGCAGGAAAAGACAGTCCCTCTGGTGGACTTGAGAAGAATACCCTTAGTCTCTGAGATAGTTAGAGAGGCTGATATATGAGCCAGCGAATCCCAGAGCCAGCTTCTTATAACCCAAGATAGGGGCATAAGGCAAGGGGTGAACACCCAGGCATGATCAGACTTGGGGTTAAGGTTAAATAGGGTACAGAGGAAAAGATTTCCGCCAGCTAGAGGGGAAGCCATTTCCCATGCTCCTTAGGGATGACAACTGGAGACCCAGCCCAGAACATCATTGAAAATTCTGTGTAATAGTTTATATATCCTAACTCTTTACCCATTCTAGATTATGGGTTCAGGCACTCTTAGCAAAACAAATCCTCTTTCAGTCTTTTAAAATGTCGAGTTAACAGGAAATATCCTTGGCACAACAATATAACCCTGCCTGATCCTTAGAACTATGAACAGGTGACTCAGACTCTGCAAAACCAGTAACAGATCGGACCAGCCTACACTTCACTGAAAAGGGTGATTTGCATATATTTCTAATACTATGCCATGGTGGAAAAGAAAGAACCTCATATGTGTCAGAGAGAGGTAACGGCATCTGAAAGTGCAATAAGAATCAATGTGATATGTGTAATAAAATAAGATAAATAGGCCAGGCGCGGTGGCTCATGCCTGTAATACTAGCATTTTGGGAGGCCGAGGCAGGCGGATCACGAGGTCAGGAGATTGAATCCATCCTGGCCAACATGGCAAAACCCCGTCTCTACTAAAATACAAAAAATTAGCCAGGCATGGTGGAAAATGCCTGTAGTCCCAGATACTCGGGAGGCTGAGGCAGGGGAATTGCTTGAACCCGCGAGGCAGAGGTTGCAGTGAGCTGAGATCACGCCACTGCACTCCAGCCTGGCAACAGAGCAATACTCCATCTCAAA
>NW_016823441.1:63932-67996 GCF_001698545.2 Rhinopithecus bieti
ATTTTTATTTTTAGATTCAGAAGGAATCAATTGAGCACCTCCTATACTCCAGGACATGTGCAAGATGCAAGAGATAGAGCAGTGAAAAAGTCTGATACGGTTTCCCCTCCCTTTCCCAGCTGTGTACAGATGTTCTTCAGTTGGTAAACGCCGGAGAAGAGGAGACCAGAAATACTGGCCTGATGGGTCTATAGATGAGATTATCTGCCCATGACTGGTGCAGAGATGGCTGCATTGCTAGACCTCTCCATCTTCCTCTGAATATGTGTCCACTAATTTATTATCCCAATGGCATATTTAGTCATCATGAACCATCCTCCCTTTTTGAGTCTCAGGCCCTGGCCTTGCTTCTCAATAGACTCCCTCCCTCCCTTCCTTCCTCCTTCCTTCCCCGACTGCTTGACTTCCTTCCTTCCTTCCTTCCTTCCTTCCTGCCTTCCTTCCTGCCTTCCTGCCTTCCTGCCTTCCTGCCTTCCTTGTCTTGCCTTGCTTTTCAATTGATTCCCTCACTCCCTCCCTTCCTCTTTCCTTCCTCCCTCCCTCCCTCCCTGACTTCCTGACTTCCTTTCTTCTTTCCTTCTTCTTTTCTGTCTTTTCCAAACGTGCTTTTCAGGAAACAGTGGTCGGCTTGTTGAAGTCTGATAATTTTCTACTTCCTCATGCTCCACTCTATTGAAATTTAGTGTGACATGATCATTTCCACCTCATTAGGTACTTCTTTCATGGTCAGAAGTAAGTCTGGAGAAAAAAAAAATCTCTTGTTTCTGCTCTCATTTGAGGGTCAAATTTTCAATAAGTCACTTTTAAAAAAGCATTTTCTGACACTTCTCATAAGCTTGAAACCCTCCTAAACTGCTGTATATTGCCTCCGTATACATTGTGTATCTATTTTAGGAACACTCCACCCACATTTGCCAGTCAACCTGGTGTTCTGCAGTTAGTTCCTACAGTGATGTTTTAATTTAGCTCTCTTTTCATCCTCACACATGCATCCTCTCTGGATATTTAGCTCCTTTCCTGGAATCCCTTTTAAGATTTCTAGATCTTGTTTGCTTCCATGATTTCTTCTCCTGGACTGTGACACAAAACGCTATTCCTTCTTTACATTACATTTAATTCTTTCTAGAAAGAGCCTCAGAGTAGTCAGATAGCTTTGAGAAGCAAATTTTTTTCTTTATCGCCTCAGTGTACTGCCTTTGAATCATTATTTCTTGACATAAATTTCTTTATTCTATCTGACACTTAAAACACTATTTTTTTCTGTCTGCATTGATCAATATTCCTTCATTCACAGAAAACTGTTTGTGTCCCTGAGAAGTTTGAAAGACAAGAAACATTCTTCCATTCTACTCATCTTCTCTAATGAGGAGACAACCTTAAAACACAGTTACATAGCCATAAAATTAATGAATGGCTACCTCAGAATGAAAATTCAATGTCTCATTTTTTTTTTAGTGTTCTTAGAATAGTTCACTAGTTGTCCATGCCTCTGAGTCTCCTGTTGAGATGTCTTTTGCAGCTTTCCTTGAAACCTTTTATTCCAAACTACATAGTCCAATAATTTTGCCACCAATCTTCTGGTTATATTATGCTCCTGAGTTCATTGTCTATAAACTTGATTAGGCATTCCTTCCCCTCGCCACTCACCTCTGATAGCCCAGCTGTGTGTTGGTATTTAGTATTAATTCACACCAGCAAGTTCAGCCCTTTTCAATCAATACAGGGCCACACAGAGACCTTTGACTGACTATTCCCCAAGTATTTCACATTTTGGGGCCTTATCTCCAGTTTTCACCACAGTTTTCATCACTGTGTTTCTTACTAGCCAAATGTTTATAAAAACATTAATACCTAACATCATTGATTACCTACTATAGTGTCAGGTGCTGTAATAATATTATTGTGATGATGGTTATGCTGTTGTTTCTGGCATTGTCATACATGTGTCGCTTGTACTACTCATTGAATCTACACACTGCCCTTATGACATTTACCCTATTATTATTCCTCTTTTAAGGTAAATATATGAAAAATGTTTCCCACTTTGCCTTGCTTACTGCTAGTATTGAACAAATGTTACAACTGAAACTTAGAGAGGTTATGTGGCTTAATCAAGGTCCCAGAGTTCCTAAGGCAGAGAGTAGGATTGTCTACCAAGCATTTTAATTCTAGTACTGCACATCTTAACCATTATCATAGGCTGACTTACTCTACAGTGTCCAACACTATTCATATTACAATTTATTTAACGACTTTGAAACAGTGTTTCATGTCTAAATAGAAGAACTAGCTCTCATTTTAAGAAAATATTGTATCTCGGTTTTCTTCGCTGCTAGCCAGTCTACTAACAATTTGAAATAAAAAGAAAAAAAAAATATGATAAACTGCTCCCAGTATAAAATACAGAGCTAAGATAAGAACGTTTCACTGACTTTGATTTCCCTAGGGTCCAGCTCTGAATTAATTTACTTCCTGTTCAAGGGAATTTTAAGTCAGAAAGAAGATCTTATCCCGTCTTGTTTTGCCTTTTTTTTCCCTTGAATGAAAAAAAATAAGTAAAATTTATTCCCCTGGCAAGGTCTGAAAACTTTTGTTTTCTTCACCACTTCCACAGTGTTTATTATTGTTATTGAGAAGACTTATTTAACTTAAATTACTTGTCCAGGAATGAGAATGAGCAAAATCATTTTTTAAAAAATTGTTAAATGTATATTAATGAAAAGATTGAATCTTTTAATTTTCTACCATGTATTGCTGAACAAAGTATCCACATTGTTAGAAAAATATATAGAATGTCATGAATAAGAGTTTGGCTCAAATTGTTACTCTTCAATTAAATTTGACTTATTGTTATTGGAATTGGCTCTTTAGCTTGTGTTTCTAATTTTTCTTTTTCTTCTTTTTTCCTTTTTGCAAAAAACCCAAAATATTTTAGCTCCTAGTCAGACTGTTACTCTGGTGACACAACCTGTGGTTACTAAGGAAACTGCCATCTCCAAACTAGAAATGCCATCTTCCTTGATGTTGGAGGTACCTGCTCTGGCAGATTTCAACCGGGCTTGGACAGAACTTACCGACTGGCTTTCTCTGCTTGGTCGAGTTATAAAATCACAGAGGGTGATGGTGGGTGACCTTGANAAGTATCCACATTGTTAGAAAATATATAGAATGTCATGAATAAGAGTTTGGCTCAAATTGTTACTCTTCAATTAAATTTGACTTATTGTTATTGGAATTGGCTCTTTAGCTTGTGTTTCTAATTTTCTTTTCTTCTTTTTTCCTTTTGCAAAAAACCCAAAATATTTTAGCTCCTAGTCAGACTGTTACTCTGGTGACACAACCTGTGGTTACTAAGGAAACTGCCATCTCCAAACTAGAAATGCCATCTTCCTTGATGTTGGAGGTACCTGCTCTGGCAGATTTCAACCGGGCTTGGACAGAACTTACCGACTGGCTTTCTCTGCTTGGTCGAGTTATAAAATCACAGAGGGTGATGGTGGGTGACCTTGAGGATATCAACGAGATGATCATCAAGCAGAAGGTATGAGAAAAAAATGATAAAAGTTGGCAGAAGTTTTCTTTAAAATGAAGATTTTCCACCAATCACTTTACTCTCCTAGACCATTTCCCACCAGTTCTTAGGCAACTGTTTCTCTCTCAGCAAACACATTACTCTGACTATTCAGCCTAAGTATAATCAAGGATATAAATTAATGCAATTAACAAAAGTAGCCATACATTAAAAGGAAATATACAAAAAAAGCAGAAACCTTACAAGAATAGTTGGCTGAGTTAAATTTACTAAACAACCTGGTATTTTAAAAAATCTGTTTTATACCAAATAAATCACTCAACGGAGCTATTTACATTTATACTGTTTGTTTTGGCACTATGCAGCCCAACATATTGCAGAATCAAATACAATACTCTGGGAATTGATTATCATCCCCTCTTCTAAGTTGTCCGTGCCAATTTTCCTCCTCCAATGATAAGGATTATTGAAAGAGAGATATAAATTAAAAAGAGAAAAGTAACAAAACATAAGATGTTTTAAAATACCCTAG
>NW_016823442.1:0-482 GCF_001698545.2 Rhinopithecus bieti
CACACACCTGCATCCCCCCATACCTCCCACCACACACACACCTGCATCCCCCCATACCTCCCACCCCCCCACACACCACCCCCCCCATACCTCCACACACACACACACTTGTATTTCCCCCATACCTCCCACCATGCACACACACCTGTATTTCCCCCATACCTCCCACCATGCACACACACCTGCATTCCCCCCATACCTCCCACCACACACACACACACCTGTATTTCCCCCATACCTCCCACCATGCACACACACCTGCATTCCCCCATACCTCCCACCACACACACACACACCTGCATTTCCCCCATACCTCCCACCATGCACACACACCTGCATCCCCCCATACCTCCCACCATGCACACACACCTGCATTCCCCCCATACCTCCCACCACACACACACACACACCTGTATTTCCCCCATACCTCCCACCATGCACACACACCTGCATTCCCCATACCTCCCACCACACACACACAC
>NW_016823443.1:0-1939 GCF_001698545.2 Rhinopithecus bieti
AAAAAAAAAGACATTATACAAAAACAGGGAAGCTAAAGTGAATGGCTGCAGTATGGTTACAGCCGAGGCCTCTCTTTCTATTTTCATCCCTTGGTTTGTGTAGCTGGGTCTAGCTCAGGTCTCTTCATGTGGAAGCAAGATGGTTTCCAAGTTTATCTTGTACTTATAGCTCATAAACTCAGCTCAGACTAAAATAGTTTTTTTTCCAATAAAGCTTAAGTAAAATCCCTGGGAAGCCCTCCTCATATGGTTTGGGTCATGTAACCTATTCCTAAACCAGTCGCTGTGTCCCAGGGTAGGAGTCTTCTGATTAGTTAGGCTGGGGTTATATGTACACCCTAGGAACTTGGGTGTGGTAGGTGCAATTTAGCTTCACGTGGACCACGTGAGTTGAACAGGATGAGCAAAGGAAAGTGTCCTATGTCCACTATAGGGAGATCGTGCCTGTGTTAAAATATTTTGGAAAAGAGTTATACCAGCTGCCATGGTAATCTATTTCATGTCCATACCATCTGGTAATTCTACCTCTCTTCTAGCTTGAATTTCTCCTGCTATAATTTTCACCTGTCTTATTCGGTTCCAGCTTCAGAGTAGATGCAGATCAAAAACTCTTCCCTGAAAGACACACTGTGAGGATTAATTAGGTTTTCCAGAAACCATCTTTAAAGTGTCATGAGATCTTCAGAACCAAATGCTTTGTGAAGATACATTGCCATTAGAATCAATTCTCCAGTTTTTATGCTTATAAGGGATTGGTGGTTGGGGTGAAGATGGACCAAAAGGCAAGGAGATGGAAATCTATAACTAGTCCCAAGACTTCATTTTGACCATGATAACCATTCTCTTCCCTCTCCAAATACTTTGCTTCTGCAGTTCATAAGGAGCAAACATGAAAACCATGAATAGGTTTGAATATCCACACCCTTCTTTGAAAAGAATAGGAAAAAAATGGGAACAGGGGACCAGGAGTTGCTAAGCAGGTTGTATAATTAGAATCAAACCAGGATCGGCCCCTGGAGGATTCATAGCTGGCTATGGCAGTGGCTTTCTATTTTTAGCTCAGGTTAATGAGCTATGAATGATATATAACTGTCTGGGCAGCACACATACATCATAGTCTGGGCTCCTATATCAGTTTGCAAGATCTCTTTCTGAGGACTCTCAGGGGCAAATGCTGGGAAGCACAAGTAAGTTAGTGGGAGGATCACAACTCCAGAAGCAGAGTGCAGGCCTGGCTCACAAGCCACACCTTAGGCAGTACCAGGCACACTGTAGGGCTCTTCTGTGCCATCTGCCTATATGGATTGCACAGTCCTATCTTCAGCGTTCAGCGTGGGTGATACAGGAAACAGATTCTAGGGAGTAGGGCCTGGAGTCCAGGATAGAGCTCCATGTGCCTGACTTTTTTTCTTTTCTTTCCCTGAGACAGGGTCTGGCTCTGTTGCCCAGGCTGGAGTGCAGTGGCACCATCATAGCTCACTGGAAACTCTGCCTCCTTGGCTCAAGCCATCCTCTGATCAGCTTCCCAAGTAGCTGGGACTACAGTCACACACCACCAACCCCAGCTAATTTTTGTATTTTTGAGGGTTAGAGACGGGGTTTCACCATGTTACCCAGGATGCTCTCAAACTCCTGAGCTCAAGCAATCTACCCGCCTCAGCCTCCAAAAAGTGTAGGGATTACAGGCATGAACCACCGCACCCAGCCTTTTTGTCTTGTCTAAACACATATTTTCCGCAATTTTGAGGTTATTTTCGTTTTTGTTTTCTTGAGAGAGGGTCTCGCTTTGTCACTCAGGCTGGAGTGCAGTGGCTTAATCATAGCTCACTGCAGCCTCGAACTCCTGGGCTCAAGCAATCCTCCCATGTTAGCCTTCCGGACAGCTGGGACTATAGATGCATGCCACCATGCCTAGCTAAGTTTTTTAGATTATATATAT
>NW_016823444.1:0-1618 GCF_001698545.2 Rhinopithecus bieti
TGCTTTTTTTTTTTTTTTTTTTTTTTTGAGACGGGGGCTCGTTCTCGCCTGGGCTGGAGGGAGGGGGCCGGATTTCAGCTCACTGCAAGCTCTGCCTCCTGGGTTTACGCCATTCTCCTGCCTCAGCCTCCCGAGTAGCTGGGACTACAGGCGCCCGCCACCTCGCCCGGCTAGTTTTTTGTATTTTTTTTTTTAGTAGAGACGGGGTTTCAGGATGGTCTCGATCTCCTGACCTCGTGATCCGCCCATCTCGGCCTCCCAAAGTGCTGGGATTACAGGCTTGAGCCAACGCGCCCGGCCTCCTTCCTTCCTGATTTCTAAGGAAGTCATATCAACAAGATCATTTCAGTTTGGTGATGTGGAACTTTAGTATGAGTAACTCCATTTTGGTTTTCTCTGTTGGATCTAGTGCAGTTCAGTCCAAGTCAATGGCCTCCCATAAATCTTATTTACTAAGTCTAATGCATCCTGGTCACATTGTCAAAGGTATTTGAACCAGAGCAACTCCATCTTGAATAGAAGCTGGGTAAAATGAGGCTGCAACCTACTGGACTGCATTCCCAGATGGTTAAGGCATTCTAAATCACAGGATGAGATAGGATGTTGGCACAAGATACAGGTCATAAAGACCTTGCTGATAAAACAGGTTGCAGTAAAGAAGCCATCTAAAACTCTCAATAATTGTGGCCACAAGAGTGACCTCCGGTCGTCCTCACTGATACACTCCCGCCAGCTTCATGACAGTTTACAAATGCCATGGCAACATCAGGAAGTCACCCTGTATGGAGGTCTAAAAAGGGGAGGCATGAATAATCCGCCCCTTGTTTATCATATCATCAAGAAATAACCATAAAAATGGGCAACCAGCAGCCCTTGGGGCTGCTCTGCCTATGGGGTAGCCATTCCTTTATTCCTTTCTTTCTTTCTTTTTTTTTTTTTTGAGATGAAGTCTCACTCTTGTCCCCCAGGTTGGAGTACAATGGAGCAATCTCAGCTCACTGCAACCTCAGCCTCCTGGGTTCAAGCAATTCTCTCCTGCCTCAGCCTCCCAAGTAGCTGGGACTACAGGCGCGAACCACCATGCCCAACTAATTTTTTGTATTTTTACTAGAGACAGGGTTTCACCATACTGGCCAGGTTGGTCTCGAACTCCTGACCTCAGGTGATCCACCCACCTCAGCCTCCCAAAGTGCTGGGATTACAGTTGTGAGCCACCTCACCTGGCCTAACTTAAAATTTTTTGCTTATGATCTAAAAAGTTATATGTGTTGGCCAGGCACAGTGGCTCATGCCTGTAATCCCAGCACTTTGGGAGGCCAAGGCGGGTGGATCACGAGGTCAGGAGTTTGAGACTAGCCTGGCCAACATGGTGAAAGCCTGTCTCTACTAAAGATATAAAAAATTAGCGGAGTGTGGTGGCGGGTGTCTGTAATCCCAGCCAGGAGGCTGAGGCAGGAGAACAGCTTGAAACCGGGAGGCAGAGGTAGGTTGCAGTGAGCTGAGATCGCGCCATTGCACTCCAGCCTGGGTGACAGGGCAAGACTCTGTCTCAGAAAAAAGAAAAAAAAAAGTTGTATGTGTTTATTGTAGGAAATTTAGAAAAACATAAAATAAAATA
>NW_016823444.1:5830-7489 GCF_001698545.2 Rhinopithecus bieti
TTTTTTTTGGAGACAGAGTCTCATTCTGTCACCCAGGCTGGAGTGCAGTGGCACGATCTCGGCTCACTGCAACCTCTGCTTCCTGGGTTCAACCAATTATCTTGTCTCTGCCTTGAGAGTAGCTGGGATTACAGGCGCATGCCACCAGGCCCAGCTAATTTTTGTATTTTTAGTAGAGATGGGGTTTCATCATATTGGTCAGGCTGGTATTGAATTCCTGAGCTCAGGTGGTCCACCCGCCCTGGCCTCCCAAAGTACTGGGATTACAGGTGTGATCCACCACACCCGGCCAGTTGCCCATTTTTAAATGAACAAGGGATTAAAACAACAAGAACATAAAAACAACAAACCAAAAACCAAATAACTGGAGAGAAGGAGGAAGGACTACAAAGTGGGAGAGTAACCCTTACATAGGTAAACCAGAGTCATCTCTCTTCAGGGTAAAGATTCTCTTGCCTAACCTCTAATACCATCATGCTGCAGAAAGCCATCAGAGTACACCTCCTCACTAAGCAAATGTTTCTCTGGTCGGTGGGCCAGTCCTGCCCAGTTGGGTGTGTCAAGCCTGATAATTTCTGGAGTAGAAACATAAGCTGAACATCAGAAACTAGCCTTGATAAACCTACAACTCACCTTAATTACTAAATTTTCCCAGAAAGGGCCAGGTGTAGCGGCTCCTGGCCACTTTGGGAGGTCGAGGTGGGAGGACTGCTTGAGCCCAGGATTTCAAGACCAGCCTGGGCAACATAGCAAGACTCCATTTCTACAAAATAATCAAAAAATTATCCAGGCATAGTCATTCATGTCTATGGTCCCAGCTACTTAGGACAGAGAGGTGCGAGGATCGCTTGTACTCGGGAGGCTGCTATGAGACATGATCGCACCACTGCACTCCAGCCTGGGCGACAAAGTGAGACCTTGTCTCAAAAGAAAAATGTTTTTTTTCCTAGGAAGAATCTATCCTTAGAAAAAATTTAAAACATGGAAAAATGCAATAAACAAAATATTTAGGCTAGTGATTATTTCTGTGAGGGAAGAGAGCTGGCTGCAACCAAAGAGAAGCACCTGGGGGATTTCTAAATTACAAGCAACGTGTTATATTTCAAGTTGGAAGTGGGTACTCAGCTGTTCATTTTATTTATCTATTTCTTATTTTTTCTCCCTGTGATTTTATTTATTTATTTATTTTGTTGAGACAGTCTTGCTCTGTCACCCAAGAGTGCAGTGCAGTCACTGCTGGAGTGCAGTGGCATTGATCACAGCTCACTGCAGCCTTGACTTCCCAGGCTCAAGTAACACTCCCATGTCAGCCTCCTGAGTAGCTGGGACTACAGGTGCATGCCACCATGCTCAGCTAATTTTTAAAATTTTTTGTAGAGGCCGGGCGTGGTGGCTCAAGCCTGTAATCCCAGCACTTTGGGAGGCCGAGATGGGTGGATCACGAGGTCAGGAGATCGAGACCATCCTGGCTAACATGGTGAAACCCCGTCTCTACTAAAAAAATACAAAAAATTAGCTGGGCGTGGTGGCGGGCGCCTGTAGTCCCAGCTACTCCGGAGGCTGAGCCAGGAGAATGGCATGAACCTGGGAGGCGGAGCTTGCAGTGAGCCGAGATGGCGCCGCTGCACTCCAGCCTGAGCGACAGAGCAAGACTCCTTC
>NW_016823445.1:0-2204 GCF_001698545.2 Rhinopithecus bieti
ATGATTTTAATGAGATGCATTATTTGAAACAGGGCACTGAACACAAACAGAGATGAATAAGCTTTTGTAGATGATCAAATGCCAATCTTTCATTCATAAACTTTGTGGATGAGTAAAGGCTATAGACATCGCTTTCTAAATGATCTACTAGAAGGTGATTTTCTGGAAAAAAACAATAACAAAATCTTGAAGACTGCCTAGGAGGTTAGCAGGGTACTTTGGGGGACATGCCAGCTCTGATGAGAAATAAACAATAGTTAAACATCCTTCCACTGTCTCTTGTGTGTGTACCTGCTCCACAGGAAAATCCTGGCTTGCAGTGAGCCACAGGCACGTGTATAGCTGTTCAGGAATGTTCTGTCATATGCAGGGTAGCAGAGGCTCAAAGGGTAGGTTATTTTTCATACACCAAAAATGTGAGAGAATTCTCAGCCTAAATAAATTATATAGGTTACTAAAGGGCAGTGCCAAGTGATATTGAGGGATTAACGTTGACCCTCCCTGCAAAGACTTACAGAATTGTTTTAAAACTGGATGTAATCCTGTATTTGAAACCACCAGGCACCTCGTAAGTGCAAGAAAAAGTTGGAAGATTTCAAGCCTATGCTGACATTCCCAGAAACAATTCCAAGCTATGAAGGGACTTCCTGTCATCAATTATAATGGTTGCTTTTCATTGAGCACCGTAATAACATATGGGAGAGGCTACAAGTGCCCATCTCTGTCTTGTCTAGCTCACTTTCCTGGCTGGTTCATTTGTAGACAGAAACCAGTGCATCATTCCCATGCTTCCATTTCTGTTCAGCAGTTGATATCTGTTGTGACATGGAGCTACAAGGTGAAAGCAGCTTGGATTCCTGTCCAAAGTGAAAGCCAGGACCCGCTGTGGGTTAGTTTCTTATACCATAACAGAGTACCACAGGCTGGGTGACTTCAACGTTAGAATTGTATTTTCTCACATTTCTGGAGGCTAAATATCTAAGATCAAGGTGTTGGCCAGTTTGATTTCTTCCCTGGCTTCTCCGTGGCTTGCTGATGGCCACTGTCTCAGTGAATTCTTCCATGGTTGTTCCTCGGTCTGTGTGTCTGTGTCTTAATCTGCTCTTCTTATGACGACACCAGTCATATTGAATATGATCCTAACCACAAGATCTCAGTTTACATTAGTCGCCTCTTCAAAGGGTCTGTCTCCACATACAGTGACACTCTGCAGTCCTGGAGGTTGAGACTTGGATATATGAACTTGGAAAGAGGGACACAATTCAGCCCACAACACCCTGCCAACTTCAATCAGAATTTGTTTGCACAAAAATAAACTCGTGTTAAGCCATTTAACTTTCAGGGACGTTTTTCTCTTCCATCAGGTTACTGTTAATGTGACCACAGGAGTGCTCCTCTTCCTTTTCTTAGGGTCATTTCAATATTTGACTTAAAAGTAAATGGTGCGTGTATTTTTGTTGCAAAAAAATTCTAAAAGTACATAGAAATGGCATTGTTGTCTTTACAAAGTTCCTCCAAGACTCAGCCTCCTACTCAGAAGTTCCCACAAGTAACAATGGGACCATGCAAATTTTAAATATGATTTTCCATTTTGGGCTTTCATAAAGATGGGTGTGCTATTTTATGTATACATATATATGTACATATACACACACGTGTAATGATATAATGATACACATATAGATCTGCCACTTACCTTTGCCACTATTATAAGTTCCGTTGCCTCGTCCACAAACTTCTACATTGAAATTAAAATGTGGCAGTCATTTCGAGATAGGATTATTTCAAAGACAATCAAATTAAAATGAGGTTATGAATGCTGGCCTTAATGGAAGTCGCTATAAAAAGGGGATATTTGTACATAGAGATATGAGTAGAGAGATGACAATGTGAGTAGACACGGAGGGAAGACAGCTCGGTACAAGGCACAGAGAGAAGCCTGGAAAACATTCCGCAATCACAGCCCTCATAAGGAACCAATCTTGTGTACACCTTGTTCTTGGGCTACCAGATTCCAAAACTGTGAGACAGTTAATTTCTGTTGTTTTGTCATCCAGGTTATGGTACTTTGCTATTGCAACCCTAACATGCCGTGATACTCACTTATTAAAATGTACCCAGCATCTTTCCATGACAGCACATAGAGATCTGCCTTACTTTGGCAACTTCCCCCAAGAATGCCAATTTATTTCTGTGCAATAACA
>NW_016823445.1:5020-8689 GCF_001698545.2 Rhinopithecus bieti
CAAATGATTCTTATTCCCTGAAATCTGGGAATGCCCTCCCCTCCTTCAACCTGGTGCCCAACAATTCTACATTCATGGCACCTATGGTAAACCTCCACTGGCAGTGGCAGCATCTTCACTGAAGGCTGAATCTAAGTGAGAAAAAGGAAGTGAAGGCGAGTCATTTGGGGTATGTTTGGAGAAGGGTTGTGTTCACTCCTTTAAAAGGCCCCTGACACTCCCCACGGATTCAATCCCACATTAGTCCCTCTCTCTTCTGGACAGGAGAATTATTTCCAATACCAGGAGGTAAAAGGACAGGTTGCCATTTTCTTTTACTATTCATAAGAAATGCTCCCTTCTTGGGACCTCAGAAGAAAAGCTCCATGAGGATAATTCCCAAGGACATGGAGTCAGAGCTGGAATTTACACACCAGCTGCCTCCCAGTCTGGCAGAAGAGCTTCCTTGTCTGTGGGTTTCCACCTTGAGCGCTGAGGTTTGATGATCCACCAATCCTGGCTATGAGCAGAGGCCAACTGCCCCTGGGACACGGAGACAAAGCTAAGGAAGGAAGTCAGCTCACGCACAGCTGAGTTGATCCTGACCATAGTGGGTGGACAGAACCCAAATCATCATGGTAATCTCTGGCAGAGCCACAATTCAAGCTTTTTTGAAATCTCAGGGCTCATGAATCCTTCTGAGGGTCCTGTCAGGAGTAAGAGCAGCTGCAAAGAAGTATGTGGAGCTCTTATCCATGTGGAGAGGCAGATAGCCCTTTACTCCCCTATCCTGTGAGCAACCTGGCACTGCCACTAAGTTAGTAAAGTGTTTGTGGACCTGGTCAGGGTGTCTGTCATCAACACAGCAGCCCTCCATCATGACTATCTGGAATAGAACTGTTCAGGTTATATTTCTTGAATCACCAGAGTTCCAGGGGTCGGCAGGAGGACAGTTCAAGTAAGAGGGGAAATAAATCCATCACTGTCCCAGGTAGCCTTCCCCCAGTTACTATTGAGATCTAAGTTCTACTCTCAAAAAGCAAAGGCTTATGAAAGCAGCTAGGGCTTCTATGGGCAAGACAAGGGGGAGAGAGGTGGTGCCATTTCCTCTGTTCCTCTTTGACTCATATCATCTCGCTCCACTTGTTACTGAAGAGACCACTGACCCCAGAGTCTTTCAGTTCTTTCAACTCCAGCCTTACTGATGCTCTAATTTACTCATCCTGCTGACTCACTAAAAGGTATTCTATACAAAGACTTGTTTATTATTCTGTGCATTTCTGTGTTTTGAAGTTTTATAATAAACGTTTTAAAGTAGGTTTTGAATTTCCCTGTAATTGCATTTTGTATAATATGAAAAGGGTTCCACTTACATTAAGGTTCTTTATATGGATATTTAGTTGTTCCACTGATACTTATTTCAACAAGACAGTCTGCAGTGCTAAACCTGCAACACATTTTAATCAATTAAGCTTGCATTTATACATATTTTGTTGGTTTTATTTTTCAGGAATTTCCATTCAGTTCCATTGGTCTATCTGTTAATCCGTGCACCCAGATAGCCAACGCTTCATACAATAGCTCCTTTGTAATTCTTACTATCTGTTGGATGAATTGCACTTTTTCAAGAGTGTATTGACTATGCTTGGCTGTTTGCATGTCTTTATATTTTAGAATCAGGTGATTCACAGATGCCTTCATGTCCAAAGGCATTTGTTTGTTTTGATTTGGGATTACAATTATTCTATCGATTCCGTTTAAGGAAAACTATTGAAACTTCGTTCCCATGAATTTATTTTATTTTATGTTCCTGTGGGTCTTCATTAATATTTTGAATAACATGTTAATGGTTTTCTGTAACGTTTTACTTTTGTTAGTTTTTTTTTTAAGGTACTTAATGTTTGGAATGATAGGTTAGAGGTTATGTTTTCTTTATTTTCATATTCAATGTTGCCGCAAGAAAACAAAGTTTATTTTTCGTATGTTGATTTTATACCTAGGAAATTCATGTATTTTCATCTCTTGAGAAGCTGGGCCATTCCGCTCTTGCTGGTGGTATGTGCATTTGAGCACAGACTCTGCTGCTGCTGCCTCAATGAAGCACTTTAGACAGCAACTCCCAGCAGAGTGTTGTGGTCGGTGGACAAGAAACACCTCGGTGTCTCTAGCAGAGCAGCTGCTTTATATCAAAAGGGACAGAGAACAATGATGTGGGCCTGGTACCAGTCCCCAAAGGTGGAGCACACAGCCCAAGAGTACTGACCTGAGCTTTTTTCCCCTAACATCTTCCAGAAATGAAGTCACTTGGCAGAACCCACCACCGTGAAACCCTCAAGGGCATCAAGGAGTATAAAAGAATAAAAAATCCATTCAAAATGTAGTAACTTCAAATAGCAAAGGAACATCAGCCCACACAGATAAGAAAGAACCAGCACAAGAACTCTAGCAACTCCAGAAACCAGAGCCTCTTCTTCCCTCCTCACTACCACACTAGTTCTCCAGCAATGGTTCTAAAGCAGGGTGAAATGGCTGCAATGAGAGACACAGTTTAGAATCTGGATAGGGACACAGATCATCGAGATTCAGGAGAAAGTCAAAATCAAATCCAAGGAATCTGAGGAATCCAATAAAATGATACAAAAGCTGAAAGATGAAATCACCATTTTAAGAAGGAACCAAGCAGAACAGATAAGGCCGGAAATCTCACTGAAGGAATCTCAGAACGCAATTAAAAGTAGTAAAAACAGGATAGACCCAACAGAGGAAAAATCTCTGAGCCTGAAAACCAGTTCTCCCAATCAACTCAGGCAGAAAAAAATTATATAGAAAAAGAATAAAAAATAATGCCTTAAACCTCCAAGAAATTTGAGATTAGGTAGTGAGACCAGTCCTGCAACACATTGGCATCCCTAAAAGACAGGGAGAAAGAACAAGCAACTTGGAAAACAAATTTGAGGGTATCATTCACAAACATTACTCCACCCCTGTTGGATGGCCAAGCTTCAAATTCAGGAAATCCTGCGAATCTCTGTGAGATACTATACAAGACAACCATCCCCAAGTCACATAATCATCATATTCTCCAATGTCAAGATGAAAGAAAAAATATTAAAGGCAGCTAGAGAGGAGGAACAGGTCACCAACAAAAGGAACGTCATCAGAGTGACATCAAGGTGGATAAATGTCAGGTGATATTTATCCTGGTAAATATCAACACTTCTCTCTGAGTAAATCATCATTTACATAGTACTTGCGTATGCTTATGGGTTACATGAGGTACTTCGACGTAGGCTTGCTATGTGTAATAATCACATCAGGGAAATGGGTTATCCACAAGCATAGACATTTACCCTTTGTGTTTCAAACAATCCAATTACACTCTTTTAGTTATTTCAAAAAGTACAACTAACTCATTTTGACTATGGTCACCCTGCTGTGATAGCAAATACTAGGTCTTTTTGATTCTCTCTAACAGTTATTTGTAAACATTAGGCATCCTCACTTCTCCCCCAGGCCCCCTCTACATTTCTCAGCCTCAGGTAACCATCATTTTACACTTTATCTCCGTGAACGCCATTGTTTTGACTTTTAGCTTCTACAAGTAAGCGAGAACATGTGAAATTTGTCTTTCTGTGCCTGGCTTATTTCACTTATCATAATGACCTCCAGTGCCACACATGTTGATGAAAA
>NW_016823445.1:11928-15591 GCF_001698545.2 Rhinopithecus bieti
AAACAACCTTGTGTACACTTTGCTCTTGGAC
Source organism: Rhinopithecus bieti (assembly GCF_001698545.2). Lineage (NCBI taxonomy): Eukaryota > Metazoa > Chordata > Mammalia > Primates > Cercopithecidae > Rhinopithecus > Rhinopithecus bieti. Next base: position 11,960 of record NW_016823445.1, read on the forward strand.
CACCAGACTCCAAAACTGTGAGAAAGTCACAAAACTCTGGAAATCCAATCGTGAGAAAAAAGAAAACCAAATATAAAATGGGCAAGATAATCTGAAAAGATATGCCAGCAAAGAATATATACGAATGGAAAATAAGCACATAAAACTGTTGAATGTCCTATGTCATTACAGATATGCAAATTAAAACTAGGAGATAGCACTCGACCCCCAGGAGAATGGCTGACATCCCAAACACTGCAACATCAAATGTCGACATGCATTTTGAGCAACAGGAAGTTTCAGGCACCGTTAGTGAGATAGACCTGGAGGAATCGTGAATGCATATTGCTAAGTGAAAGAAGAATAGCTAAAAGGCGACATAATGTAAGATTCCAGTCATACAATACTCTGGAATGGTCAACTATGAGTACACTAAAATATCAGTCGTTTCCACGGGCTGATGGGTAGGGGTGGGACATGGGGAATTGATAAATAGGTGGAGTACACAGGAGATTTAGGATGGTGACATAATTCTGTATGATAACGGAATGATGAATATTTGCCATTACACACGTATCAAAAGTATAGCATCCACAATGTTGAGTGAGTCCTGATGTAAACTGTGGACTCGACTTAATAGTGAGGCATCAATAGAAGTCAAATAAACTGTACCAAGTATGCCATAATAATACAAAATGTAAATAATAGGAGACACTGTGTGTGTGTGTGTGTGTGTGTGTGCGCGCGTGCATGGGGCAGGGCAGGAGGATGGTGTAGATATTTAGGAATTCTCTGTACTTTTGATGAGGTTTTCTCTTTGTATTTTGGATTAACAATGCTCTAAAATGAAGTCTGTTAGTTGTTTAAAAGATGCAAATGATTTGAACAGACATTTTACCAAAGAGGATATACACACTGCAAAGAAGCATATAACATCATTTGTCATTAGGGAGATGTAAACAAAACACAAAAAAAATTGGAATGCACACTTGTTTGAATGACTACAATCTGAAAATCTAAAATGCCAAATGTAAGCGAGGATATGGAACAATGGGTATTCTCATTCCTTGCTAGTTGTAATGAAAATGATACAGCCACACTTTTAAACTCGTATTTTATGAACTTACGCATATGAGAAATTGTGAAAGTTAAAACAATGTGAACTGAAAAGAGAGCATAGTTGCTAGGAGCTGTGGAGAAGTGTAGTGACTGACCTCAAATCGGATGCACACAGGACTTTTAGGGTGATGGAACTGGTCAGTATGGTACTTGGGAGGTAAATGTAGTACTCAATGCATTTGCCAAAACACATATAACTTCACCTCATAGTTAAATCTGATGTGGGTATATTAAAACATAAACACGAATTGGATTTTTTAAAAGGATTCCAGGCTGCTGAACAGATGACGGTTTTCTTCTGGGACAAGAATAGGCAAAGAAGCAACAATGAGAAAGCCTTTGACATAGGCTAAGTGAGAGCTGATATTAACTTCACACACAGCAGTAAAGGGGAAGGATTCGGAATGGATTTGAGAGGATTACAGAAGAATGGTTGCTGTCTGGACAGCAGAGGGAGGGAAGATAGACCCTCGGAGGCCCAGTCCCACTGTGGATGGATGCGATTCTGCCTCTCTTCCACCTTGCAGGTCTCAGGGATGGGTGGGGCTTATTCGGAGGTGAAAGACTCAGCTGGCTAGAGGCAGGCAGCCCAGGCAGTTTCAGGAGTCCAGGCACAGCACCTAGGAAGGTTGGAAGGGAACACCCATGGATGGTAGTGCCCCTCCCGTGTCCCTGTGCCTGTGGCCAGCTCTGGAGGACATCAAGCTTGCCAGACGTACAACTTTCTGACTTCCATTTTAAGAGTCAGCCAGAGAGGCCGGGTGCAGTGGTTCACGCCTGTAATCCCAGCACTTTGGGAGGCCGAGGAGGGTGGATCACGAGGTCAAGAGATCGAGACCATCCTGGCTAACACGCTGAAACCCCGACTCTACTAAAAAATACAAAAAGCTAGTCAGGCGAGGTGGCAGGTGCCTGTAGTCCCAGCTACTCGGGAGGCTGAGGCAGGAGAATGGCGTGAACCCGGGAGGCGGAGGTTGCAGTGAGCTGAGATCTGGCCACTGCACTCCAGCCTGGGTGACAGAGCGAGACTCCGTCTCAAAAAACAAACAAACAAAAAAAAGGAATCAGCCAGAGTAAAAGATTTCTCTGAGGAGGGCAGCTTCAGTTAAGCAGAGGGAGGAACGCCAGGGCTGGCCACTTAATGAGAAGAGAACTCTTTGAAAGGACGGAGACCTCCCACCACTAAGCACCCAGCACTCCCCACCTACTACCAGTTTCCGAGTCTGGGGTTCTGCCTGCCATCTGTGCCCCAAGATGCTCTCTCACATCCTCCTACAGGTTCCCAGGGAACAAACCCCTTATAAAAACAGGACACCTATGAGGCCCTAGAGCACCACCTTAAGAGAAGAAGAGCTGTAAGTTGGCCTTTGTCACCCATCATGGGTGAGTTTCTCAACTGAGGCCACTCACACTGTCCCTCCGTCCCTCAGGCCTCTGGGATCCCATCCTCCCCATCCCTGCTGTAAGGATGCTACTTCTGAAAAACAGTCATCACGCCTCTTCCCAAGCTGTCCCCACCTCAACTTTGAGCAAGACTTCCAGAACCCAGTTCTGATACAGGTCTTGGTAGATGCACAGGATTCCACAGATGAGGAGGAGGAAGCCTCCTCCATTTCCTCTTCCTCTTGCCACTTTTTATTCCCCTCCTGCTCTTCCTGCTCTTCCTCCTCCTCATCCTCTATTCTGGTTCTGGATGCTCCAGAGGATGAGGACATGCCTGCTGCTGGGTTTCCAATTCTTCTCCAGAGTGCTCCCAGGATTCCTCTTCATGATGCTCCCCAGAGACCTCTGAGCTCCTGCTCTTTCTCCCCTTTGTGAGGCCCATTGGATGAGGAGTCCAGCAGGCAAAAAGTGGAGGATACACCTACATGGCATGCCTCTTCAGACAGTGAATCCTTGCTCACATGTGCACTGGATGAAAAGGTGGCTGAGTTGGTGCAGTTGCTTCTCCTCAAATATCAACCAAAGGAGCCTGTCACAAAGGCTGAGATGCTGACGACTGTCATCAAGAAGTATAAGGACTGCCTTCCCATGATCTTCGGGAAAGCTCACGAGTTCATAGAACTAATGATTGGCATTGCTCTGACTGAGATGGACCCCAACAACCACTCCTATGTCTTTGAAAACACAGTAGAACTCAGCGACCAGAGGAGGCTGAGTGACGGCCAGGGAATGTCCAAGAACCACCTCCTAATTCTTATTCTGAGTGTGGTCTTCATCAAGGGCAGCTGTGCCTCTGAGGTCATTTGGGAAGTGCTGAATTTGATAGGGGTATATGCTTGGAGGGAGGCCTTCATTTATGGGAAGCCCAGGTTGCTCCTCACTATAGATTGGGTGCAGAGAAAGTACCTGGAGCACCGGGAGGTGCCTAAGAACTCTCCTCCACATTATGAATTATTGTGAGGTCTAAGAGCCCATTCAGAAATGAGAAAGAGGAAAGTCCTAGAGTTTTTAGGCAAGCTCGACAGTACCATTGCTAATTCCTTTCCATCCTGGTACGTGGATGCTTTGAAAGATGTGGAAGGCAGAGCCCA
>NW_016823445.1:18650-19759 GCF_001698545.2 Rhinopithecus bieti
AAAAAAAAAAAAAAAAGAGAGAGAGAGAGAGAGAGTAAAGAAATTGTAAATTAGAATTAGAACAACCAGGGGATAGCACTAGATACTCATGAGAATGGCTGAAATCCATTGGACTGAAACAACAAATTCTGACAAGTATGTGGAGCATCAGGAACTGTCCGTCCTTGTTAGTGGAGTGGCATAGACATAGAGGAATTGTGAAAGCATCTTGCTAAGTGAAAAGAGAAAATATAAAAATGGTTCATAATTGATGATTCCAACCATATTCTGGAGCAGGTAACTGTGGATACAATGAAAAGTTCAGTGGTTTCTGGGGCCTCGGAGGCGGTAGAAGTTGGAAGGGGAGAGATGAATAGGTGAAGCACACAGGAGATTTGGGAAGAGGAAACAATTCTGTATGTTACTGTAAGGGTGAATACTTACCATTATACGTTTGCCAAAGCCAACATCACGTGCAACACTAAAACTGAGTCTTGATGTAAAATGTGGACTTTACTTAATGATGTAGCAATACAGGTCAATCGATCCGAGCAAATGTGCAACATTATTACAAAATGTAAATAATAGGAGTTGCTGTGTGTGTGCAATTGCAGCAAATGTGCAACATTACAAAATGTAAATAATGTGAGTTGCCGTGTGTGTGTGTGTGTGTGTGTGTGTGTGTGTGTGTGTGTATGTGCGTGCATGCACACACAGGGTGTGGGGGAGTGGAGATACGTGGGAACTTTGTGTTTCTTATGAAGTTTGCTTTCTGAATTTTCTGATCAGCAATATTCTGTCGGGCACAGTGGCTCACGCCTGTAATCCCAGCACTCTGGGAGGCCAAGGTGGGCAGACCACGAGGTCAGATCGAGACCATCTTGGCTAACACAGTGAAACCCCGTCTCTACTAAAAATACAAAAGAAAAAAAAATTAGCCAGGCTTAGTGGCGGTCGCCTGTAGCGCCTGTAGTCCCAGCTACTCCAGAGGCTGAGGTAGGAGAATGGCATGAACCTGGAGGCAGAGCTTGCCGTGAGCAGAGATGGCGCCACTGTGCTCCAGCCTGGGGACAGAGCAAGACTCCGTTTCAACAACAACAACAACAAAACAAAGCCAATGATGTGAACAG
>NW_016823446.1:0-746 GCF_001698545.2 Rhinopithecus bieti
TGCACATGTACCCTAGAACTTAAAGTATAATAAAAAAATAAAAAAAAATAAAGAAAAAAAAGAACAAAGTAAAGAGTGAGGGCAGCTTCCTGCAGTCAACAGGTCTCTGCAAGATAGGGAGAAAACACACAACCCCAGACTTTCCCCCAGGAGGGAGGGAGGAGCAGGAGTGGAGTGTGCATCCAACATCTTACACTTTCAATGCACTTCCCTAGAGAAGAGGAGCAGGTGGCTTACTGCAGCCAGCACACCTCTGCAAGACTGAAAGAAGACACACAACCTTGAGACTTCTCCCTCAGGAGGGAGGGAGAGGAGTGGAGCCTGCACCTCCATAGAAAAGGTTTGAGAATATATTTAAAAAAACAAAACAAAAGATAACAACCACTGGAGACAATGTGGGGAAATTGGAAGCCTTATATGCTTTGGTGGGAATGTAAAATGATGCAGTAAAATGGAAAATGGAAAACAGTATGGTGACTCCTCGGAAACTTGAAAGTAGAGCTACCATATGATCCAGCAATCCAGCTTCTGGGTATATATCGAAAAGAATTGAAATCAGGACCTGAAAGACATATCTGCATTCCTATGTTCATCGGCTCAAAAGAGCCAATATGTGGAAACAACACAAAATGTCCATGGGCAGACGAATGGATGAAGAAAAGATGGTACACATACACAATGGAGAAAAGATGGTACACATACACAATGGAGAAAAGATGGTACACATACACAATGGAGAAAAGATG
>NW_016823447.1:0-1465 GCF_001698545.2 Rhinopithecus bieti
AGCCTAGAAATTCTTAAAACTTCTATAATTCTGGAAAATAGAATTTCAATTGCTATGAAACAAGAATTCTGAAACAAAAAATATCTTCCTTTCGTTTCTGCTAGTGCTATTTTTCCTCCCACATGTACTATCCAGGCAGTGCAAAGACAATATTGATTCATCTAATGAACAGGTTGTGATTTTAGGGATTTATTGGAAGACTAGGAAGAGTGTGGTTAGAATTTCCTCTCTAGAGGAATCTGGACATGCAGAGTCAATGCATAGCTACTCTAGTGTGACGATGACATGACCACATACCCACATACTTTAGGATGAAGCAACAGGTCTGAGAGCAGCTGGGCTTTACAGAGGCCACAGTCAAACCCAGGTATGATTGAGTGTTGATGTTCACACAAGGTTCTAGCTTGTGGACTTCCATTAGCTACTTCTTTTCTTGTATAAGGAAATCTGTACCTAAATTCAGGAACACAAAATCCTTGATGGTATTTCAAACCAAATGTGTGTGCCCAGTATCAACAAAGCTTCAGATAATTTTTATTCCTGGATTTTCACAAATTTCACATTTCTAGAAACTTTTCTCCTCTATGCTGGATACTGAAGGATAACACAAAAAGATGATGGTACCGCTAAGGGGGCTTTCAGAGTGTACAGCATTGTCTTGCTAATTTTGTTATCTAGTCTAATGATCATCTCAGCAGGTGTAGCCCCTCCAGCGCCCCAGAGAGACTGGCACAGAGGGATTGACAGACACCGATCCAACTTACAAATGACTGATACATAAACCTGAATATTCTCGATTTATAAATGTGAATAGAAAGCATCCCATCCCACTTATAGGAATGCTCTTATTCTCTATGCCATGCAGCTTTTCAAATACTTTAAAATGAAGACGTTGGGAAATTAAATTCATCATCCTAAGGTTGCTTGGTTAGTAGGGAATCAAAGCAAAGGAATTGTTTATGAAAATTATGGTGCATCCTACCCTCCAAGAGAGATCATCTCTAGAGATTGTATTTCACAGTTCACGGTTTTCTTTCTTGGATGATTCTGGAAGCATATTGGCCCTTCTTTGTCACAGAATACCTTCTCTGCTGATCATGTCCTATTTATTGGCATTTTCTTTCCTCAGATATGTTAATATCACTGATTGCACAACTCCCGTGTTTTCACGGCTAACACCCTGGGGGATATTTGTACCCTATCATTATGTACTTGAAATGATGTGATTGTTCTTGTTTATGCTGTCACTCTTTTTTTCAAGTGAAAAAGTGCCCCTGAATGTGCAATGTCATTTTCCCAATATCTTGAGGAAAATAATGGAACTGTGTATTTTCCTGTTGAGATGTTTTACCTCGACTCCAAGTTAATTCTCTGAAAAAGCTTAAATAAAATGGGTTCAGCTCCTTTAAATTATGAAATGGAAAGATAACATACTTTTAAATGTTTTATTTTCTAATCTTAATTA
>NW_016823448.1:0-1146 GCF_001698545.2 Rhinopithecus bieti
AGACTAAACCAAGAAGAAGCTGAGTCCCCGAATAGACCAATAACAAGTTCTGAGATTGAGGCAGCAACTAATAGCCTACCAAACAAAGAAAGTCCAGAAGAGACGGAATCACAGTCGAATTCTACCAGAGGTACAAAGAGGAGCTGGTCCCATTCCTTCTGAAACTATTACAAACAATAGAAAAAGAGAGATTCCTCCCTAACTCATTTTATGAGGCCAGTACCATCCTAATGCCAAAAAATCCTGGCAGAAACAACAACAACAACAAAAAGAAAATTTCAGGCCACTATCCCTAATAAACATTGATGCAAAAATCCTCAATGAAATACTGGAAAACTGAATCCAGCAGCACATCAAAAAGCTTATCCACCACGATCAAGTCAGCTTCATCCTGGGGAGGCAAGACTGGTTCAACATACACAAATCAATAAACGGAATCCATCATATAAACAGAACCAATGACAAAAACCACATGATTATCTCAATAGATGCAGAAAAGGCCTTCAACAAAATTCAACACCCTTTCATGCTAAAAACTCTCAATAAACTAGGTATTGATAGAATGTATCTCAAAATAATAAGAGATATTTACGACAAACCCACAGCCAATATCATACTGAATGGGCAAAAACTGGAAGCATTCCCTTTGAAAACTGGCACATGACAAGGATGCCCTCTCTCACCACTCTTATTAAACATAGTATTGGAAGATCTGGCCATAGCAATCAGGCAAGAGAAAAAAGTAAAGGGTATTCAATAAGGAAAGAGGAGGTCACATTGTCTCTGTTTGCAGATGACATGATTATACATTTAGAAAACCCCATTGTCTCAGCCCAAAATCTCAAGCTGATAAACAACTTTAGCAAAGTCTCAGGCTACAATATCAATGTGTAAAAATCAAAAGCATTCCTATACACCAATAACAGACAGAGAGCCAGATCATGAGTGAACTCCCATTCACAACTGCTACAAAGAGAATAAAATACCTAGGAATACAATTTATAAGGGGTGTGAAGGACCTCTTCAGGGAGAACTACAAACCACTGTTCAAGGAAATAAGAGAGGACACAAACAAATGGAAAAACATTTCATGCTCATGGATAAGAACAATCAATATCATTAAATAGCCATACTGTTCAAAATTAT
>NW_016823449.1:0-745 GCF_001698545.2 Rhinopithecus bieti
GTGGTTGGTGGCAGCGATGGACACTGCAGTTGGCCAGAGGTAGAAAGGCGATGGGGTAGGTGCACTGTCCGGGGCTGCCCGCAGCGGGGACTGGTTGGGGTGTTATTCGAAGGTCACTATTTTGGCGTACTAGAGTGTTATTCCCGGCGTCACTAGTTTCAGGTGTGCTGTGGGGACTGCACTGCTCTCAGCAGCAGGGGTAGGTAGGGGGAGTGTGGGCGGGGTGGTGGTGTGAGGGGGCGGATTGGAGTCACTATCTTGGCTGTATTGCTGGCAGCAGTAGGGCTGGTTGGGGAGCTATTGGGTGCTGCACTGCCCCCGACAGGGGCCGGGTAGGGGCTGCTATTGTGGTTACACTGCCCGCGGCCTGGGGGTGGGAGGACCGGTCGGGGTCCTGACTGATCGGCTTCATTGCCCACAGCAGAGTGGGGACGCTCTCTGGGGTGCTCTGCCCATGGTGGGGGGCTTGTTGGGGGCACCATGTGGGGTTGCAATGCCCGTGGCAGGGGGATAGGTTAGAGACGGTATCCGGTGCTACACTGCTGGTGGTGGGGCAGGGGAGTGAGGGGTGCAGGTAGGTGCTTGGAGGGTGTGGTTTCAGGCGCTGTCGGGGCCACACTGCCCATGATAGAGGGTGGGTTGGGTGTGCTATTGGGAGATACACTCCCCGCAGCAAGGGGCGGTTTGGGGGCGATACCTGGCCGGTGGCAGGCGGGTTTGTGGGGTGGGTTGTGTGCACAGTTGG
>NW_016823450.1:0-2439 GCF_001698545.2 Rhinopithecus bieti
CATGTGAGAGGGTCGTGATCGATTGAGCAGGCAGGGGTTATGTGACTGGAGACTGCACGTGCTGGTAATTAGATCAGAACAAAACAAAATAGGGATTTTCACTGTGCATTTCTATACAATGTCTGTAATCTATAGATAACAGAACCAATTAGGTCAAGAGTTGATGTTTAACTACCAGGCCCAGGGTGCAGCACTGGGCTGTCTGCCTGTGAGTTTCATTTCTGCCTTTTAGTTTTTACTTCTTCTTTCTTTGGAGGCAGAAATTGGGCAGAAGACAATATGAAGGGTGGTCTCCTCCATTCTTCCCCCCTTTTGAGACTCTCACTCATTTTATTAGTGGGAGTTCTCACTTTCATTTTCACTACCCATGTCTTCTTGCAAGATAGATAGATAGACAGATAGATATATAGTACATTTGTGCTGAGGCATTTTGGTGAACTAAGGTAGTGAAGAAGTGTTTTTATCACTCAAGGAAGTACAGATATCAAACAAGGGGGCAGTAGGCCGGTCCCTATTATTATTATAACTCCTATTATAAGCGTTTCAAATCCTGCTCGCACTGGGAACCATTTTCCAAACATGGCCCCAGGATGAAATCCATGCCCCACTAGCACGGGCACATGTGCCATTTTTGTCATATCTCTGTCTTCAACTACTTGCCTTTGATTGTCTATGTGTAGTCAGTAATTAGTAAGGTTATATTTCCTGCAGATCTCTCCTTCAACTGCTATCAATTTGTTGAGAGTTAACCTATTTTGATAGATAGCATTTCTCATTAGAGTTTCCTGCTGGGCCAGAATAGCCAAGGCTCTACCAGTTTTATTAGTGATTATTTCTAAGACAGCTTGTAACCCTATGATTTGGTTGATCATGTAAATGGGGGTCCGGTATCCCCATGAGCCATGTTGTCCCCAAGTAGCAGGCCCATAATATTGTATGATTCTCTCAGGGGGTCGTTCATCATCTTTCCAGTTTCCTATAGCTATGCTTCTCCTTTCATGGGAAGCATAGACAGGGAAGCCCAGAAGTTCACCTGTTTTTATGGGCAGTAGGAAGAAAGATGGTGTAATAGTACCAATAACACAACTACCTGCTCATTGATCAGGTAATTTGGCATAAGCTCGATGTCTATATATCCAATACAATCCAGTGGGGGCTGTCCGGTCCTGATGGGGCTCCAGGAGGATCCACACGGTTTGCAACTTTGGGAATTTGCTCAATGGATTCCTCTCTGATTTGAACTCTGCCAAGTGACTGTTTTTGTGGTACCATTATACAGTTTCTGTCCCAGACAACTAAGTCATCCTACAGGGTGAGTGAATTCTTTTCCTTCTCTAGCTATGCAATATTGTCCAATAATTGAGGCTTTTAGGTGATTCTTTTGACCTGGGAATTCATCAGGAACTGGTCTGTAGGCATTAATTCTCAGGCTTCCCACGGCCATTGATCTCCCATTACATTTCCTCCACATATATAACATGAAGTGACATTGAGAATGAGGCTACATGTTCAGCTAATCGCAAAAACAAATTTCTCATTTTTTCTGGAATTTTTGGTACTGGTACATTTAGTTCATCATAGAAAGTTTGAAACACTGTCTCAGAGGAGCATGTGTAAACGTCTCCTCAAACCAAGATATTTACTTGAGGATCCAGTCTGGCCCCACCAATTCCTAAGGTCACACACTCCTCTTTTTTCCATCAAGGATCAAGGGTATTGGTTATTACCAGCTCTAATGGGTTACATTGTCCCTTAGTACAGGAAGGGCCAATTCGTCCTTTCTGAAGGTGGACTGAGTCCTTTTCATCATTTTTTTTCTTTTATCCAAGTGGCCTAAATGACACAAGACCAGTATTTACATTCATTTCCACACAGTCCTAATTTATGACAGATGTACTTATTTTCTGCCATGTACCCTCTTTTCAAATTAAGAAAACCACAACTAATTCCTAACTTATTACAATTAATGACAACACAGGTATCAAATTTTAAGGTGACTTGTTTGGGCATCCTTTTATTTTCTTCGGTTTTGGCTAATACTTTGCTCATATCATTTTTGAGTTCCCACCAGTCTTCAGTCCTTAATCTTATTGTAAAAACTGTGGTCATGGTAAGCTCAGATGGGTCACAACACACATCAAGTTGGTCATTTTCTGGGCTATGTACATTGTATAGAATACCATTATACAAACAAATTTTTTAGAGTTCCAGTACACTTATTATAATGGACCTGTAGAATAAACTGAGTACAACATCTCTACAAAATTATGTTCAACTGGGCTCTCTGATACTGGGAACAAGGTGGTGGGGTTTAGGGTTTTGCAATCTTCAATGGTTATGTCGGGATTTTCACATAGCAAGCTTTGGTACTTTGTTAATCTAGCATTTGTTAGCCAATGATGTCCTTTGGTATTCATCAAAGTGACCACAGCATGGGGG
>NW_016823450.1:5855-7957 GCF_001698545.2 Rhinopithecus bieti
TGGGTAAAAGGGTACACATACACTTTTATAGTTTACACCAAACCAAAATCAAAACCAAAATCAGAGTGTCCAGAAATCTAAGTCAGATCAAAACCAAAACCAAAATATCAAGCAATCCAAGTCAAGTCAAAAACAGAAACCAAAGTGCCGGTACAGGCACACCATGGGTGATTAGACCACGCTTCCACTCAAATGGAGTGGGCAAGTTCAAAGACTAGTCTTAACAAACTTTAAATGTCCAGACTCCAAGTGCCCCTTCCTTCCCAGTGTTCAGCCATTGTGCTGATCCTCCTTGGGGGCCAGCCACACACTGCTCTGGCAAGGCATCCCACTGGGGCAAATGCCTACCAGGGAACGCTCTCAGAATCTGCGTTGCTCTGGCTGGTCAGGGTCCCCTGCAAGGATGTTCCACAGGGCAGGCGTAAGCCGCCTAAGTAGCTGCCTCAACCATCCACTATTTACCTCACTTCCCAGTCAGGAAACCAAGAAATGTAGCAGGACCAGCAGCAGATGAAACTTCTCAGACACTGAGTTAAGGAAGGAAGAGGTTGATTCAGCGTGGGGCATTGGCAAGACTTCTGTCTCAAGAGCCGAGCTCCCAGAGTGAGCAATTCCTGTCCCTTTTAAGGGCTCATAACGCTAAGGGAGTGCATGAGAGAGGGTCATGATTGATTGAGCAAGCAAGGGGTATATGACTGGAGTCTACACGCACTGGTAATTAGATTGGAACAAAACAAGATAGGGATTTTCACAGTGCATTTCTATACAATGTTTCTAATCTATAGATAATAGAACCAATTAGGTCAGGGGTTGCTGTTTAACTACCAGGCCCAGGGTGTGGCACTGGGCTCTCTGCCTGTGGCTTTCATTTCTGGCTTTTAGTTTTTACTTCTTTCTTTGGAGGCAGAAACTGGGCATAAGACAATATGAGGGGTTGCCTCCTCCCTTAATGACATGATACTAAGCTGTCAACAACTAAGAAAACACCTTGGAGGCATGAAAAAATGTTATAACATTTAAAATAATACACAAGCAAAAAAAGTCTAGATAAAAAGAAGCTAAAGATAAGTGCATCACACCCTCCCCCCAAAAAACAAAACTATTACTATTACCTAGCAAAGGTAATTATTACTATTATACTTATTGTAGCAGCTATTACATAAAAAATACACAAATCTAATTAAATGGACACTCAGTGTGCAGAGACATAATATGAGACAATAGTATACATTGAAAAGAATGGAAAAGTACATGAACAGAGTATTTTTATATTGTTCAACTTAAACTGTAGATTTAAACTCTAGATTTGTTTTTACATGACCAGTCACTTCTCTTACAGCTTTCAAGATTCTCTGTTTTGTTTTGACAAGTTAATTATCAAGTAAGTTTGAGTGTGTTTGAGTTTATGTTGCTTGGAAGTTGCTGAGCAAGTTAATATTATCCAAAGTAGTATATTTTAACTTCTGAATATTTATTGAGGTCCCAAGTGTATCTAATTATAATATTAAAATACAGAAAAGAAAGTTTTGAGAAATTAACAGATTTATCTAAAGGTCCAAAGGAGAAATTATAAAATCAAATAAGATAAAGAATACATGGAAAGCAAGAAATTAAATGTCAGAGTGAATAGTATTTTACTTGTTATAACATTAAGTGTGAGCTCTTACATAAGAAGGCACAGAATGGTGCAAATGCACTTAATAAAGAAGGGTCCACGTATGTGATTTCCCTGCAAGTGTCAGTTTAGATGCAAATGGAGACAGATTGAAAGTAAAATGACACAGGTACTTGAAAAAGTGTGACAATGGACTACAGGGCACTATGTATCTGTCTCTTCAACTATTCAATATGTGCAGTTGCAGAATTGTCATGATGCAGTTAGTTTGGAACTCCAGTGCCTATCTGAAGTTTTAAGGCCCTTAGAAGATGATTTGTGGGGTAAACAACAATTAAATTCAATCAATATTATAGCATCAGTCAATAGGAGTTGTTTATTCTTCATTACGGCAGTAGTGTACAGCTTTACAAATACTTCAGGAGCACCTGGCAATAGCTGTGATAAACCAAAATGACCTTATCCTCCAAATCTCAGGAGGACTTGT
>NW_016823451.1:0-746 GCF_001698545.2 Rhinopithecus bieti
GCCTTCGAGCGGCCTCGGCCGGCCCGGGCCGCCCCCCCAGGGGAGGCCGCCCCGGACCTGCGGTCCGCTCCCCACAGCCGCCAACCGGGCTGCAAAAAAAAAAGTTTCCAAGAGACAGGCGGAGGAGAAGGGGGAGAAGGGCTGCCCGGAGCGGCGGGGGGCGGCGGGGGGAGCCGGCTGCGGAGGGCGACGGAGCGCCCGGAGCCCCGGACATGTCCAGGCGGAAGCAGGCGAAGCCGCGCTCGGTGAAAGGTGAGCGAGCGAGGCCCGGCGGAGGCGCGAGCGAGCGAGCGAGGAGGGAGGGAGCGAGGGAGGAGGGACCGGCGAGCGGGCGGGCGGCCGGGGACCCGCGCGAGCGAGCCGAGAGGAGGAGGAGGAGGCGGCGGAGGAGGCGGAGGCGGAGGCGGAGGCGGAGGAGGGGGAGGAGGAAGCCGAGAGCGGGAGGCGGAGGCGGCGGCGGAGGGGGTACGCCGCGGACACCCTCCCCGCCCGGACCGGCGCCGTCGCCCGCGGGGGACCCAGGCCTGGGGGCGCCGCTAAGGGGCCCTTGCTGCTCCCTCCGTGCGGACTCCGGGCCCGTGTGGCCAATCAAGGGGTGCGGGCCCGACTTGGCGGGGATTGCGAATCTCGGCGGCGGCGGCGGGCGGGCGGGCGGCAGGAGGAAGGAAGAGGTGGCGAGGACGGGCGCCCGGCAGGCCGACAGCTCCGAGGCCGCCCTTGCTGGCCCCGGGCCTCGCTGGCTCTCT
>NW_016823452.1:0-3216 GCF_001698545.2 Rhinopithecus bieti
CACTTAGCAAAACCAGCTAAAACAGGATATACTATTCTTTTTTCATCTTACATTTCTTTGATTTCCATAGAGGAAAAATAATTTTGATATGTTCTCTGATAACTACCGTCTCTCAGCAAAACAATTTTTTTTAAGTTCTTTCCTGTTGCTCTAGCAGCCCCTATTGCTTAGTGCTGCTCTCTGATATTCAGATATCCTGTCGTGCCAACCATTTTAAGGAAACATCCCATTGTATGCTATAATTAGCAAAAAATGTTCCCTTGGAACTTACAATGGTCATGTTAAAAGAATAAACTGAGATTCCAGTTTGTAAATTAGCTTTGTGGATAGGGTATACATGAATATATTTGGGGTTTGATCACAATAGCTTGAACTAAAACACAGAAAGGTTTTTTTTGTTGTTGTTTTGTCTTGTTTTGTTTTGTTTTGTTTTGTTTTACAGTGCAAAGCTGAGGACAAAACTAGAGAAGCAGTAGTTGTGTAGTTAAGCCAACCCAGTTAAATTTACTTATCTTGGGTGACTGCATGCCATACATACTATACGTCCAATACTGCTAAACACTGAGGGTGTTCTGGAAGTACAAATCTTCTGCCTCAGGGAATTTATATTCTAGTTGGGAAGTTTAAGCACTTAGAGACAGCAATAAATTGAATGCTAATGCATGTAATAAATAAGTACTGAGGAATGTAGAAAAGAGAAAACTCCACCTGAACTTTAAAATAATACAATCTAAATGCTCATTTCATGCTTAGAAAATTGAGGCCCAAAACTGTTGAGGAACATGGCCAGGATCACACAGTTTTAGCCTCACAGAAGGAACTAGAATCCAGATCTCCTGGCTCTTTCCAGGCTTCTTTACACTAGAGGTGTCTCCTAATTTAAGCCTCAGTCATTTCTTTGACAATGATTTCAAGTCAATCCTTAACTCAGATGCTTATTTCCTGAAGGACTAAGTAATATTTTGACATAAAATTCCTAGAAACCCATTTAACACAATCAAATATCAAAATTGATAATAAAAAAATGAAAATTAAATAAAACATCTATATTCATTTACAGATGATTATTAAACATATAAAATTAATTAGTGTGAAAAAGCTGCTTATGTTTCTTCCAGATAAATATTCCGTATGAGCTATATCAACTCAGAATACTTAAATATTAATTCAGTGAAACTGGGAATGACAATGCCTTGGAGCAATTCATTGTTCAAGAATCTTTGGACTGAATTCATAATTAGAGATTTCTGCTTGAATTGTTATTTGCAATTTTATACATATATACATATTTGGAGAGAGGCAGTTTCCAAGACAATGTCTTCTTCCCTGATCTCTTGCTCTCCCATTTCTATAGTAGTTAGCTGAGTCACTGTAGTTGCAGACAGGCTTGTCAGTGATTGCAACTGATAGAGTAAGGAGGTATCTGGGCTTCAGTGTTAATATCAGCACAGTTATTAGGCAATCTAAGTGGAATTTTGGCCACAAGAGAGGGAGCACAAGTCAAAGTATTTTAAATCAGGAATTTCCAATATACTTTATTGAATGTGAGAGTTGAAGAAGAGGAAGGAATCAAATCCAGGCCTAAAGACATGGAATTACTGTGTCTTAAACAAAAGTGGGAAAAGTAGAAAGGAAATTCTACCTCTGCTACTGATACTAAGAGGCATGGATGTTTGCATTGAGGTGTATCGAGGCAATAGTGAATGCTTTTATTGGAATGGATCTTTGGCACACTTTACTTGATAGTGTATCTATGCCATTATGCTGACAGTCCACCTTGAACTCACACACATCACTCTCTTCCTTTCAGATATCATTCCGCAGAGGCCAGATCATGGCTTGCTCTGCCATGTGGAATGCTCTGAGCTTAAGCAGTTGTCTCAGTAATGCTTTTTATTTGTTTTTCCTTGAGGCCATGCCAAAGTAAAGCTCATTGAGATATAGCCAAAACTTCCAGATGTTGCTGGATGTTATTTTGTGCTCTCTGGGGAAAGCATTGTTTTCCAGTGAAACTCCTCAATTATTTTCTCCAAAAACCTTCTGAAAATTTTACTGAAATAAGTAAAAAATGGAAGAAACCTTCAGAGATATGAGATTCTATGAGACATTGTTTCTGTGTCTCAGAAACATCTGCATGGTGTCAATCCCCAAAGAAGAGGCTGAAGCACAAAATATGATTGAAAGAGTTTACCTGAGCCAAAGTAAGGAAAGCTGCCTGGAAGACTCAGACCCAAGTAACCCTGGATATGAGCTCCATTTGGCCTTTGTTACAAGCAGGTTTTTAAAGGCAAAAAAGGACAGGCAGTCGGCTGTCACAAAGTTGTTTGTCAGGAATTTTCACTGGTTTACAGAAATTACATTGATTATTAATTGGCTATATATTTTTATGGTATAGGGTGTTGGATATCGTGTCCAGTGTAGCATTATTAGATTAATTTGTAGCTACTTGTGGCAAAAGTTTGCAGTTTTTCTAGCTAAATACATAGCTCAAAGTGGGGGGAAGTAGGATGTGATTGTTATTTCATTTGAATGCCTTTCTGGGCCTGATAATTTGAAAGGGCTCACATTCCTTAGATAGAAGTTCTTTTCTTTACTCGTTTCCCTTTTTTGACAAAAAATCTTTCTTCTTGAAAACATTGATGATCAAAATCTGTGTGTCAAGATTTCCCTCACTGCTGGAAAAGCTCATTCCTGGATAGTTCTTTCAAAGTCCCAGTGTCGAGATTGCAACTGATAGAGTAAGGAGGTATCTGGGCTTCAGTGTTAACATCAGCACAGTTATTAGGCAATCTAAGTGGAATTTTTTTGTGCTCTCATTGGGAAAGCACATTCGCTGGTAATCTCATTCCATGCTAGGTAGAGGGAAGGAAAGGAGACATCTCAGCAAGGAATTTAATCCTGTCTGGGTTTATGAACAATCCTTCCTTAGAAATAAAATATCCTAAGTATTTTACCTGTGTCTGGCAAAATTGGAGTTGCTTTTAGAAACTTTATGTCCCTTGGATGCCAATTATTTTAAGAAATGCATGCTATCATCCTTAGAAGCTTGCATATTTGGAGAGCAAAGGAAAAGATTATCCATATATTGGACAAGAATAGATCCCTCTGAGAAATATACATTGGCCAAGTCAGATTTCAATAATTGAAAAAAATTGGTAGCACTCTCAGTATAATCTTGGGGCATAATGGTCTGGGAATACTGGCAGTTGTCGTAAG
>NW_016823452.1:6634-9613 GCF_001698545.2 Rhinopithecus bieti
GCACTATTCACAATAGCAAAGACTTGGAATCAACCCAAATGTCCATCTGTGACAGACTGGATTAAGAAAATGTGGCACATATACACCATGGAATACTATGCAGCCATAAAAAAGGATGAGTTTGTGTCCTTTGTAGGGACATGGATGCAGCTGGAAACCATCATTCTCAGCAAACTGTCGCAAGAACAGAAAACCAAACGCCGCATGTTCTCACTCATAGGTGGGAACTGAACAATGAGATCACTTGGACTCGGGAAGGGGAACATCACACACCGGGGGCTATTATGGGGAGGGGGGAGGGGGGAAGGATTGCATTGGGAGTTATACCTGATGTAAGTGATGAGTTGATGGGTGCTGACGAGTTGATGGGTGCAGCACACCAACATGGAACAAGTATACATATGTAACAAACCTGCATGTTATGCACATGTACCCTAGAATTTAAAGTATTAAAAATACATATATATAGCTCTCTTGTGTATCCTAGACTCTTTCTAACTGCCGGGTGGCAGCAGGGTACTCAACACATAGGGGACCAGCTCCTCATATTATGTCCTAATGGAAGAGCAGAAAAGGGAGTTCATAAAGATGTTCTTCTGGGGAGAGAGCCCCATGAGGCTACTTCATGTTGCATCATGGTTAATGACCCTGACAGTTTGGTGTAGTCTCCAGTCACCTGCAGCACCCAAATGGGCCAGAGGAAGCAAATCACCTCTTTTCTTTGGGGTAAGAGAACTCATCCTCTGCATTTTTCGGTTAGGAACTAACAGGAATTTGTCACAAATGAAAAGGTAGGTCTGAATTTCTAAGCGACAGCTGCAATATTAAAAAGCGTACTATTAAAATGAAACTACCAGTGCCTAATTTCCAATACCTTGACCCAGATCTTACTTCTGTGGGACAGAGGTAGAAAATGCTGAAGTTCTCTGGGGAGATCTTTGCCTGACTGTGACCCAGACCTCCTGTCATGAGTCAGAGGCAGAAGAGTCAGTTTTGTTTATGTTTTGCTTGTAACCCAGATATCTGACCTTTAGGGTAAAGATAGAAAACCTCAATTTTGAGGTTTGGAAAGTAAGGTTTGGAAAAAAACACCTCAAGCAGAGTCTAAACCTTCAACCAAAAAGTGGGAAGGACCAGATTTCATTAGGCCTCAGCACTTCACATTCAATAATTTCTCCAAGAGTCAAAATAAATCAAGAGGTTCAGAGCTGACCAAATGCTGAGTCAAGGAGGAATGTCAGATGGTCAGGGGTGTGTTCCTCTGAATCCTGCTCACAGCACCAGATATGTCACCCTAAAAGAAGGAGAGTGAAGGACAAAATATGATTGAAAGTTTATTTCAGACAAAGTAAGAGTAGCTGCTGGGAAAACTCAGAGCCAAGTAACCTAGGATAGGAACTCCATTGGGCCTTTGTTACAAGCAGGTTTCTAAAGGCAAAGAAGAGGCGCGTGGAGTTGGCTGATACAAAGTTGTTTGTCAGGAATTCTCATTCGTTTACAGAAATAACATTGATTAGTGATTGGCTATACATTGCTAAGCTATAGCGTATGGGATATAGTGTCCAGTGCCACATTATTAGGTTAATTCATAGCTACTTCATAGCTACCAAGCAGTTTTAATAGATGAATAAATGACTCAAAAGTGGGGAGTAGGATGTGATTGTTGTCTTACTTGAATGCCTTTCTGAGTCTGATAATTTGAAAGGGCTCATATTCTTCTACAAAAGTGCTCACTTTTCTTCTAGGTAGAAGCATATTGATGAGCAGATGGTGGGCAGGATTTATGCAAAGAATAGTGACACTTGGTGTTACTGTGTTTTGTTTCTCTCCATTCCCACTCCTGACAAATTATTTGATTATGAACATTGAATTAAACATAATCCTCCCAATAGGATCATAGGTCTTCCAGAGTTTGCCTGCATTATATAGAGCTTGCTCTAGTCTTTGACTCCACCTGTCTTATTCCCTTTCTGAGACAGCATGAGCTCTTTAAGGGCTATTTCTTATTCCTTACTATGCCTAAGAAGTCCCTAGGATAGGCAGTTGCATAAAGTTACAGCTCAATCATTGTTTGTTGAAATGATTTACATGTTTTCCATGAGGATAAAGCAAGGTACGAAAAAAAATAGGAAAGGAAGTAATAATGGAAAGGTAGTCAGAGGACAAACATCTACAGGAATAATGGCATTAGAGTGAAGCAGGTTTTGAGAAAATTTAAATAGTAAAGGAGATTAGAGAAAATTATCAAGGGGAAGAAAAAAAAAACTAAAGTAAGAGTCTAACATCAGTTATGGAAGGGCTGTGAGAGTAAGGATTCATTTCTTGTATGTGATGCATAATTTCAGCTTTTCCATCTTGTTTTAAAACTAGTAGTCACAATTTAATTTTAAATATTCACAGAATAATTAACTGTGTATTTTAACATATATAAAAGTATCTTTCAGGCTGGGTGTGGTGGCTCACACCTGTAATCCCAGCGCTTTGGGAGGCTGAGGCTGGTGAATTACCTGAGGTCAGGACTTCAAGACCAGCCTGGCCAACAGAGTGAAACCCCATCTCTACTAAAAATACAAAACTTAGCCAGATGTGGTGGCATGTGCCTGTAACCCCAGCTATGTGGGAGTCTGAGGCAGGAGAATCACTTGAACCCGGTAGGCGGAAGTTGCAGGGAGCCGAGATGGTGCCACTGATCTCCAGCTTGGGTGATGGAGTAAGACTTGCCCCTCCCTCTAAAACAAAAAAGGTATCTTTCAAATGCAAGTTTCAGGAGAAAAGAATATTTTATACACAAAATAGGCAGATTGCAATTATTAGTGTTTAAAATACAATTTTATTTTATATTTGTCCATGATTTACAAATAGAAATAAATTTTCAGATGGCAGAGAACATGATTTATAATAATGGTGATGATTAACAAGAAAAATAGCTGGGCATAGTGGCTCACGCCTGTAATCCCAGCTCTTTGGGAGACTGAGGCT
>NW_016823452.1:11353-14321 GCF_001698545.2 Rhinopithecus bieti
AATCTCTTTGAAAACAAAATTTATTCTTCTAAATATTTTCAATCTTAAATATCTTGAATATGTAAAGATTATCAGTGATTTTTATTACTGTTTACATTTTAAAATTAATCAAAAATACAAGCATAACAGTTTATGTGTAATAAAATGTATCTAAACCTAAGTTGTGTGAATACTGTAATACTGTTATCTAATCTGAAGAGTCTTACTCTCTCTCCAACTTCAATTTGTCTTTACGAAAAGGCACTAAGTTAAGAAAGAAAGAATAAAAAAACTTTAACATTGTCTCAATATATGTAATAAATTGTGATAGAGAAAGAGGAAAATATGAGAATAAAGAGTAAGGATGTTAAAGTAGCTTCAGTTTTTAAAAAAATAATTTTTAGGCCAGGCGTAATTTTTAGGCCAGACTCATGCCTGTAATCCCAGCACTTTGGGAGGCTGAGGCAGGTGGATCACAAAGTCAGGAGCTCAAGACCAGCCTGGCCAATATGGAGAAACACCATCTCTACTAAAAATACAAAAATTAGCTGGGCGAGGTGGTGGGCACCTGTAGTCTCAGCTACTTGGGAGGCTGAGGCAGGAGAATCGCTTGGACCTGGGAGGCAGAGGTTGCAGTGAGCTGAGATCCCACCACGGCACTCCAACCTGAGCCACAGAGCGAGACTCTGTCTCAAATAGTAATAATAATAATAATTTTTAAAAACTTATTTTTGAGGATACCTCACAGTATATCCTGGGTATAGATAAGAATAAAGTTCCTCGAAAGGTGAATTATAAAACACATTTTGGTACAACAAATTTAGCTATTATCTATTTAGCTTTTATGAAATAATGTAAATTTTTACAAATATTTTAAATTTGTTATTATGTAAATAAAAAATTTAGTTATTATGTAATTGGAAGTGCATCCTTGTTTAAAGTATTTGGTAAAAGATGGAAATAAACATTAGTTACCTCACATTTTCTCTTCACTAATTGAGAGTATTTCTCCCAACTCTTTACACCTCAAGCCATGCTCTTTCAGCTAGAGCAAGAAAATTTTACCCAATCTCTTCTTTTAAAATTTTCTAAGACCTTTACCTCCATAGCAGCAGATAAATTTATGAAGTTTTTATTTTTTCATTGACAAGTAAAAATTGAATATATTTATAGTATGCAACATGAACTCTTGAAATATGTGTACATAGTGGAATGGCTCAATTGACCATGCATATATATATATATATCCTACTTTTTTGTGAGAACACTGTAAATCTACTGTTTTAACAATTTTCAAAACATTAAAGCTATATTAACTACTTTATATAATAGATCTCTTAAACTTATTCTCCCTATCTAGTTGAAATCTTGTATCCTTTGAAAAAAATTCCTCCAACACCCCGTCCCGGTAACCATTCCAAGTCTCAGGTAACCATCATTCTACTCACTACCTATATGCACTCAACTCTTTTGGATTCCACATACAAGATAATGCAGTATTTGTCTTTCTGTGCCTGCCTTATTTCACTTTACCTAGTGTTATCTAGGTTGATCCATGTTATCGCAAAAGACAAAATTTCCCTCTTTTTAAAACTGAATAGTATTTCACTGTGTGTGTGTGTATAAATATAAAATACATTCTAATATATATAATATATTCTTCATTCATCAATAGATACTTAGATTGATTCCATCTCTTGGCTATTATGAATAATGCTGCAATGATCATGGGAGTACAGACATCCTTTTGAAATATTTATTTCATTTCCTTTGGATATACCTAGAAACGAGACTTCTGGATCATAAAGTAGTTTTATTTTTAATTTATTGAGGAACCTCCATATTGATTTCCATAACGGCTGTACTAATTTACATCTCCACCAACAGTGTGCAGGGGTTCTTTTTTCTCCACATCCTTGTCAACAATTCTTTTACCTTTTGATAAAAGACATTCTAAAAAAATGTGAGGTCATATGTCATTGTGGTTTTAATTTGCACTTCTCTGAGGACTAGTGATTTAGAACATTTTTTCCATATGCAAGTTGGCCATTTATATTTCTTCATTTAAGAAATGTCTCTTCACGTCCTTGTCCCATTTTTTATTTACTGTTTTTTTTATTTTATGTTTGTGTATACTTAGTAGGTGAATGTATTTCTGCAGAACATGAGATATTTTGATACAAGCAAACACTGCCTAATAATCACAGCAGGGTAAATGGGATATGAATCATTTAAGCATTTATATTTTCTTTGTGTTACAAACAATCCAATTATAATCTTTTATTTTTATTTTTTATTTTTATTGTTATTTATTACAAAAGAAAGAAGTTTAATTGGACTTACAGTTCCATGTGGCAGGTTTGTTACATACGTATACATGTGCCTTGTTGGTGTGCTGCACCCATTAACTCATCATTTACATTAGGTATATCTCTTAATACTATCCCTCCCCTCTCCCCCCACTCCATGACAGGCCCCAGTGTGTGATGTTCCCCTTCCTGTGTCCAAGTGTTCTCATTGTTCAATTCCCACCTATAAATGAGAACATGTGGTGCTTGGTTTTCTGTTCTTGCAATAGTTTGCTAAGAATGATGGTTTCAAGCTGCATCCATGTCCCTACAAAGGACATGAACTCATCCTTTTTTATGGCTGCATAGTATTCCATGGTGTATATGTGCCACATTTTCTTAATCCAGTCTGTCATTAATGAACATTTGGGTTGGTTCCTAGTCTTTGCTATTGTGAATAGTGCCACAATAAACATACATGTGCATGTGTCTTTATAGCAGCATGATTTATAATCCTTTGGGTATATACCCAGTAATGGGATGGCTGGGTCAAATGGTATTTCTAGTTCTAGATCCTTGAGGAATCGCCACACTGTCTTCCACAATGGTTGAACTAGTTTACAGTCCCACCAACAGTGTAAAAGTGTTCCTATTTCTCCACATCCTCTCCAGCACCTGTTGTTTCCTGACTTTTTAATGAT
>NW_016823452.1:14483-19994 GCF_001698545.2 Rhinopithecus bieti
TGTAGTCTTGTAGTATAGTTTGAAGTCAGGTAGCGTGATGCCTCCAGCTTTGCTCTTTTGGCTTAGGACTGTCTTGGCAATGTGGGATCTTTTTTGGTTCCATACAAACTTTAAAGTAGTTTTTTCCAATCCTGTGAAGAAAGTCATTGTACAAGAAATTATTGTAGACCATAGTTACCATGATGTGACATCCAATACTAGTTCTTACTCGTTTTATCTAGCTTTATTTTTGTAACCATTAACTTTCCAACTGCACTATTCTTTCTGGCCTGTGGTAACCATTGTTTTACTCTCTATCTCCGTGAGTTCAATTGTTTAATTTTTAGCTCCTACAAGTAAGTGAGAACATAAGAAGTTTGTCTTTCTCTGCCTGGCTTACTTCACTTAACATAATGATGTCCAATTCTACCTAAGTTATTGCAAAGGACAGAATCTCAATCTTTTTATGGCTCAATAGTGTTCCATTGTGTATATTTACCACATTTTCTTTATATATTCATCTGTTGATGGACATGTAGATTGCTTTCAAATCTTGGCTATTCTGAATAATGGTACAATAAGCATGAGAATGCAGGTATTTTTTTCAATATACTGATTCCTATTCTTTTGAGTATATACCTTACAACAGGATTGACGGATCATATGGTAGCTTTTTTTTTTTTAGTATTTTGAGAAAACTCCAAATTGTTCTCCATAGTACTGTACCAATTTATATTCCCACCAGCAGTGTATGAGGGTTCCCTCTTCTCCACATCCTCACCAGCATTTGTTATTGCTTGTCTTTTGGCTATAAGCCATTTTAACTGGTGTAAGATAATATCTCATTGTAGTTTTGATTTGCATTTCTCTGATAAGCATTTATGATGAGTAACTTTTCATATACCTCCTTACCATTTGTATGTCTTCTTTTGAAAAATTCAGATCTTTTGCCCATTTTTTAATGAGATTATTAGATTTTTCCCAATAGAGCTGTTTGAGCACCTTAGATATTTTAATTATTAATCCCCTGTCAGGTGGAGAGATCACAAATATTTTTTTTTCCCAACCTGGATTATCTCTTCCCTTTCCTCATTGTTTCCTTTGCTCTGCAGAAGCTTTTAAATTTTTTTTTTTTTTTTTGAGACAGAGTCTCACTCTGTCTCCCAGGCTGGAGTGCAGTGGCGTGATCTTGGCTCACTGCAAGCTCCACCTCCCAGGTTCACACCATTCTCCTGCCTCAGCCTCCCTAGTAGCTGGGACTACAGGCACCCGCCAACACGCCTGGCTAATTTTTTCATATTTTTAGTAGAGACGGGGTTTCACAGTGTTAGCCAGGATGGTCTCAATCTCCTGATCCACCCACCTCGGCCTCCCAAAGTGCTAGGATTACAGACTTGAGTCACCGTGCCCAGCCAAGCTTTTTAATTTTAACATGATCCCATTTGTCCATTTTTGGTTTTGTTGCCTGTGCTTATAGGGTATTACTCAAGAAATCTTTGCCTATTCCAATGTACTGGATAGTTTCTCCAAGGTTTTCTTTCAGTAGTTTCATAGTATGAGGTCTTAGATTTAAGTATTTAATACATATTCATTTGAATTTTGCATATAGTGAGTGATAGGAATCAAGTTTCATTCTTCTGCATATGGGTGCACGGTTTTGCCAGTGACGTTTACTGAACAGACTGTTCTTTCCATAACATGTGTTCTTGGCACCTTTGTTGAAAATGAGTTCACTGCAGATGTCTGGATTTGTTTCCAGGTCCTTGTTCTGTTCCATTAATTTATATGTCTGTTCTTATGTCATTACCACGCTGTTTTGGTTACTATGGCTCTGTAGTATAATTTGAAGTCAGGTAATGTGATTCCTTCAGTTTTGTTCTTTTGCTCAAAACAGTTTTAATATTCTGGGTTGTTGCTGGTTCCATATAAATTTTAGGGTTGTTTCTTCTATTTCTATGAATAATGTCCTTGGTATTTTGATAGAGATTACATTGAATATATAAATGGCTTCTGGTAGTGTAGACTTTTTAACAATATTGATTCTTTCAATCCATGAACATTGAGTATATTTCCTTTTCTGTATACTCTTCACTTCTTTTATCAAAGTTTTATAGTTTACATTGTAGAGATCTTTCACTTCTTCAGGTAAGTTTATTTCAATGTTTTAGATTATATTTGTTGCTGTTGCACATGGGATTACTTTCTTGGTTTCTTTTTCACATTGTTCACTGTTTGCAATAGGAGATGTTACTGATTTTTGTATGTTGATGTTGTATTCTGGAACTTTACTGAATTTGTTTATTAGTTCCAACAATTTTCTGTCGAGTCTTTAGGTTTTGCCAAATGCAAGATCATATTATTTGCAAAGGAGGATGATTTGATTTATTTATTTTCAACTTGGATACCCTTTAGCTCTTTCTTTTTTCTGATTGTTCTAGCTAGGACTTTCAATATTATGTTGAATAAGAGTGATACAATTTGGCATCCTCATGTTCCAGATTTTAGGGGAAAGGCTTTCAGTTTTTCCCCATGCAGCACAATAATAGCTATCAGTCTGTCATTTAAGGCTTTTATTGCCTTGAGGTATGTTCCTTCTATGCCTATTTTTTGAGAGTTTTTATCATGAAGGCATGTTGAATGTTGTCAAATGTTTTTTTCTGCATCAATTGAAATGATCATATTTTTCCTTTATTCTGTTCATATGATGTAACACAATGATTGACTAACATATGTAGATACATCCTTCCAGCCCTGGAATGAATCTCACTTGGTCATGATGAATAATGTTTTTAATATGTTGCTGAATTTGATGTGCTAGTATTTCGTCGAGGATTTTTGCATTAATGTTTATCATATATTGGCCTGTGGTTTTCTTTCTTTGATGTGTCTTTTTCTGTTTTTGATAGCAGGGTAATACTGGTCTCATAGAAAGTTTGGAAGTATTCACTCCTCATTGTTTCAGAACAGTTTGAGTAAGATTGGTATTAACTCTTTAAGTGCTTGGTAAAATTGAGCAGTGAAGCCATCAGGTCCTGGTCTTTTCTTTGCTGAGAGACTATTTATTTTGGCTTCTATCTTGTTGCTTCTTAGTGATCGGCTCACATTTTGGATTTCTTCATGGTTCAGTATTTGTAGGTTATAAGCATTTTGGAATTTATCCATTTCTTCTGAGTTTTCCAATTTATTGCTCAGAGGGACCTCTAATAATTCTTTGATTTCTGCAGTATCAATTTTAATGTCTTTTTTTCATCACTGATTTTATTTATTTGGACCTTCTCTCTCTTTTTTCTGGGTCTGGGTAAAGATTTATCCATTTTGTTTATATTTCTAGAAACCAAATTTTCATTTGATTGATCTTCTATTAATTTCAATTATGTTTCTGCTCTGATCCTTATTATTTCCTTTTTTTTCTTCTACTAATTTTGAGTTTTCATTGTTCTTGCTTTCCTACTTCCTTAAGACACCTCATTAGGTTATTTACAATTTTCTACTTTTTTGGTAAAGGCACTTATAGCTATATATTTTCTTCTTTGTACTGTTTTCACTGTATCCCATAAGTTTTGATATCTTGTGTTATCATTATCACTGGTTTCAAGAAATTGTTCATTTTTCTTCTTAATTTCTTCATTGACCCACCAGTCTTTCAGGAACATATTGTTTAATTTCCATGTGTTTTTATAGTTTCCAAAATTCCTCTTGGTATTGATTTCTGGTTTTATTTCATGATGGTCAGAGAAGATACTTGATATAATTTCAATTTTTTTAATACTTTAAGAATTGTTTTGCAACCTAATGTATGTTCTCTCTGTGAGAATGATACATGTGCTGAGGAGAGGAATGTGCTTTCTGTACCCATGAATCCAATGTTCTATAAATATCTATTATGTCTATTTAGTCTGTAGTGCAGATTAAGTCCAATGTTTCTTTGATTTTCTGTCTTTATGACAGACTGCTGAAAATAAGCTGTTGAAATCTCCAGCTATTGTATTAGAGTCTATCTCTAGGCGTAATAATATTTTCTTTATATAAGCAGGTGCTCCTGTGTTGGGTGCATGCATATTTATACTTCTTATATATCCTCTTACTGAATTAATTGACCCTTTTCTCATTGTAGAGTGACATTCTTTGTCTCTTATAGTTTTTTTTTTTTTTTTTTTTTTTTTTTTTTTTTTTTTTTTTTTTTTTTTTTTGGTCTGATATGAGTATGGCGGTTTGTCCTCTTTTTCGGTTTCCATTGCCATGGAATATTTTTTCATCCCTTTATTTTCAGTCTCTGTGTGTTGTTTATATGTAAAGTGTGTTTCTTGTAGGCAAGGGATCGTTGGGTCTTGTTTATTTATCCATTTAGCCACTTTATGTATTTTGATTGGAGAGGTGAGCACATTTACATTCAACATTGTTGTTGACAAGTAAAGACTTACCCTTGCCATTTTGTTATTTGTTTTCTGGTTGTTTTGTGGTCTTCTTTACCTTCTTTCCTTCCTTCCTGTCTGTCTTTAGTGAAGGTGATTTTCTTTGGTGATTCATTTTAATTTCTTGCTCTATTTTTTTATGTATCATATGTTTTTAAATTTGAGGTTACCTTGTGGTAATAGTGTCTTATAAACTGTTACTTTAAACTGATGACAACTCAATACTGATTGCATAAACAAACAAGCAAACAAGCAAAATAAAATTAATAAAACTCTACCCTTTAACCTACTGCTGGGATTCGTGATTTCTAGAGCTGATCTAATTGCTTTCTCTGTGGACACAATGTGAGTTCTGCCTGGTGTTGCTTTCTGCTGGGACAGGACAGCACTGAGTTCCAATGGAAAGTTCCACAATCAGTGCGCTCTCCCTCCCCCAGATGCACAGATTCTAAATGCCACGCAGCTGCTGTGATGACATCACAACACCATATCAAATAACATTTCAAATTAATATTCAATTTTCTATGGTGTTTCATAATCCTCTAAGAATTTTATATCTTTGTCCTATTAATGTAATTTATTAACCTTGTTCTGTCAGTGTCAACTGGAAATGAAATATCTCTAGTTTGGCCAAGTATAAAGGCAAAAAATGCAATGTTTTTCATTAAAGGTACAATTGTTAAATGTATTCTAATTATTGAATCTAGGGCAAACCAGAGAAAACATTTATTTTATGCTGTTAGCTGAAGTTATGCCACTGTAACTAAATCATACATTATAAAGTCATAAACTATGTATCTGATTTCATTTTTCTCCTCACCACTTTCATCAGTTAGTGGACAGTCTGTCTGTCTTATAGCCACAAATAAGGTGCTTTCCGACTCCTACAATTAAGATCCATTGCTAATTAACACAGTGTTCCTCTTGAGTGCAGTGCTCGTCATAGAATTCAGAAAAGAATCTGAGTGACTGGGGAAGTTTGATAAGGATGATACAGGAGTCTGGACCCATGGGTACTGCTTGCACCACAACCATATCTGTTTCCTCTGCAAATTTTAGCATAATTGAAAATTCTTTTTCCAATTGTCAAAATTTTATTCTCAAAAAAAAAAAAAAAAAA
>NW_016823452.1:20938-22955 GCF_001698545.2 Rhinopithecus bieti
AAAAATAAAAAAATTTTAAAAAAAAATCTTTTTACTTAGATCATTTGTGATTGGGTTTCCTGTCATTTGAAATCAATATAATCTTAATACAAAAAGGAGGACAATTATCATTTTTTTCAACTTTTATTTTAGAACCAGTGGGAACATGTGCAGGTTTATTACAAAGGTTTATTGTGTGATGCTGAGGTTTGGGATATGACTGAACCTGTCACCAAGGTAGAGCATACTACCCAAAAGTCAGTTGTTCAGCCCTCCCCCTCCCCCTTCTCTCACACCCTAGTAGTCCCCAGTGTTTATTGTTCCCATCTTAATGTTCGTGTGTACCCAGTGTTTAGCTCTCACTTATAAGTAATAACACGTGGTACTTAGTTTTCTGTTTCTGCATTAGTTTGCTTAGGATAATGGCCACCAGTTGCATCCATGTTGCTGCAAAGGAAATGATTTCATTCTTTTTTATGACTATGTAATATTTCATGGTGTAGTATTACATTTTCCTTATACAATCCACCATTGATGAGCACCTGGGTTGAATAGTATTTCTGCTATTGTGGACAGAGCTGTGATCAACATACAGGTGCACTCATCCTTTGGGTAAAATGATTTATTTTCCTTTGGTTATATACCCAATACTGCGATTGCTGAGTGGAATGGTAGTTCAAATCTTGGTTGTTTGAGAAGTCTCCAAAATGCTCTACTCAATGGCTAAATTAATTTACATTCACATCAAAAGGTATGTGTCCCCTTTCTCCACAGTCTTGCCAACATATTATGTTTTTAGTTTTCCACAAAAGAAATTCTGACTGGTTTGAGATGGCATATCATTATGGTTTGATTTGCAATTCTCTTATGATTAATGATGACATATTTTCATATGTTTGTTGGCCACTTGCATGTCTTCTTTTCAGAAGTGTCTGTTCATGTCCTTTGCCCAATTTTAAATGGAGTGGTTTTTTGCTTATTGATTTGTTTAAATTCCTTATAGATTCTGCATATTAGACCTTTGTTGGCTGCATAGTTTGTGAATATTTTCTCTCCTTCTATAAGTTGTCTGTTTACTTCCTTGATAGTTTCTTTTGCTATGTGGAAGCTCTTTAGATTAATTGTCTTATTTAATCAATTTTTATTTTTGTTGCAATTTATTTTGAGGACTTAGCCATAAATTTGTTGCCAAGGCCAATATCAAGAAGGGCATTTTTTAGGTTTTCTTTCAGAATTTTCATAGGTTGAGGTCTTACATTTAAGTCCTTAATCCTTCTCACACTAATTTTTGTATATGGTGGCAGGCAATGGTCCAGTCTCATTCTTCTGCATATGGATAGCCAGTTCTCACAGCACAATTTATTGAATAGGGAGTCTTTTCCTATTGCTTGTTTTCTTAAGTTTATTGAAGATTAGATGGTGGTAGATGTGCACCTTTACTTCTGGGTTCCATTTTCTCTTCCCTTGATATATGTGTCTTTTCTGTTTTTGTTTTTTTGTACTTGTACAATGCTGTTTTCATTACTGTAGCCTTGTAGTATAGTTTGAAGTCAGAAAAAGTGCTGCCTCCAGCTTTTTTTTTTTTTTTTGCTTACAGTTGCTTTGGTTATCCAGATTCTTTTTTTAGTTCCATATGAATTTTAGAAGTCTTTTGTTCTAATTCTGTGAAAAATGATATTGGTAGTTTAATAGGAATAGCATTGAATCTGTCAATTGCTTTAGGAGCTATGGCCATTTTAACAATATTAAATCTTCTGAACATGATCATGGAATGTTTATTTATTTATATCATCTCTAATTTATTTCAACAGTGTTTTGTAATTCTTTTTGTAGCAATTGTTCACCTCCTTGGGTAACTGTATTCCTAGGTATTTCTTGTTTTGTTGTTTGTTTGGATTTTAGAAATAATTCTTTTATTTTTTCTATTATACTTTCCATTCTGGGGTACATGAGCACAATGTGCATTTTTGATACATAGTTATATATGTGCCATGTTGCTTTGCTGCACCCATCAACTCATCATTTACATTAGGTATTT
>NW_016823453.1:0-573 GCF_001698545.2 Rhinopithecus bieti
AATGCGCTCGTGAATATCCCTTTGAAGATTCCACGAAAATAGTGTTAGCAATCTGCTGCTCCATGAAATGAAAGGTGTAAATTTGTGAGATGAATTCACCCATCACAAAGCAGTTTCTGAAAAGCTTCTTTTGGTTTTGTCTGAGGATATTTCCTTGCTCACCATAGGCTTCAATGCACTCCCAAATATCTTATTGCTACCACAGTGCTTCATGAAAAGAATGGTGTAACAGTGAAATGAATTCACGTAACACAGCACTGTTTCTCAGAAAGCTTCTTACTAGTTTTTATCCCAGGATATTTCCTTTTTCACCATAGGCTTCATTGATATCCACAATATCCCTTCTCAGATTCCTAAAGACAATGTTACCTAACCTAAAAGTGTCATGTAACTCTGTGAGATGAATTCACAAATCACAAAGCAGTTGCTCAGAAAACTTCTTTCAAGTTTTTGTCGGGGATATTTCCTTTTTCACCATAGGCCTCAGTGTGCTCAGTAATATCCATTTGCAGATTCCGCAAATGTAGTGGTAGCAAACTGCTCCACGAAAAGAAAGGTGTAATTTGTGAGATG
>NW_016823454.1:0-1458 GCF_001698545.2 Rhinopithecus bieti
AAAAAAAAAAGGTAAGTATATTCTATTTATTATCTTTCAAAAAGTTAATTCTTCCTCATAAAACACATACCATAAAAACAAAAGAAAATTTAGGTAGAAAGGGACATAAACAGGGTCAGAAACTACAACAGTTAGCAGACAAGCTTTCATGAACTCACCACACAGAGCCAAACTTTAATGATTACTAATAATTTATGTACAATTCATCTTATAATTTTTCTTAAAACTAATGAATGATAGATGCCATGATCAGAGAAGGAAATCTGATACAGAAAAACAATGACCTCTTAACACAATTATTTAACATATCTGTCTTGAAGGGGGGGATTTTGCTGGAAAGCCCTTAAAAAGAACCATTATTATTGCATTTATTGCTTCACCTACATGTTCTACTAAGAGAGAGGTACGCGGGTATGTAATGACATGAAATAACAACACTTTATGAAGCCTCTGCCTTTGACTTACATTGAATAAAACCACTAATGCCTAGTTTAAGTACATATTTATTAATATGCTTGTCACATTTTCAAAAGATGCTTTTTATGATGTGCTCTAAAAAACTGTCAAAATCAAATAAATAGTATTTACTTCAAAATGAGAAAACTAATGCTCAAAAGAGATTTGTGTGTTTTGGTGAATTCTCTTTCACAAAATCTCCAAAACGGTTGTTTAAAATGGAGATGTCTGATCACTACACCAGAATTTTAATAAATCAAAACCTGTAAGGTTGCGACTGAGGAAGTGGCCTTTCAATTAAGCACTCTCAAGTTCAAGGACTTGAGGACTACAGGAAAAAGTACAAGTTAATGGTATGACTAGACAAGGTCAAATAATTAGCAAAGGAAAAATAGCTTAACAATCTTTTATTAACTTTTCCTTTTTTGTTTTTTTGGCACAGGGTCTCACTCTGTCACCCAGGCTAGAGTGCAGTGGCACGATCTCAGCTCACTGCAACCTCCACCTCCCAGGTTCAAGCGATTTCCTGCCTCAGTCTCCCGAGTACCTGCGATTACAGGCATCCACCACCATGCCTGGCTAATTTTTGCATTTTCAGTAGAGACAGGGTTTTACCATGTTGGCCAGGCTGGTCTTGAACCCTTGACCTCAGGTGATCCACCTGCCTCAGCCTCCCAAAGTGCTGGGATTACAGGTGTGAGTCACCATGCCCAGCCTATTAACTTTTCTTTTACCAAAGTTCCAATTACTGATGGCAAGAATTGAAAAAAGTGTTAAACAAATTGCTGACTATATTTTTATTTGCCTCCTGTTTATATTGCAATTGTCATTTTTAAAACTATAGTCACGGATGATGAAATACTGGTAATAATAGAGCTAGCAAACAGAAAAACCTCAGTTTCAGATCCTGACTATGGCGACCAGCAAAATCAAGTACACTCAAACTTGTGAAGTAAACAAATTAAGTCCTGACAACTTTTTATGAATAATAACCATTTAAAA
>NW_016823455.1:0-576 GCF_001698545.2 Rhinopithecus bieti
TCCTATGCCTCAATGTGCTCCCAAATCTCCCTTTGCAGATTCCATGAAAACAGTATTAGCAAACTCCTCCATGAAAAGAAAGGTGTATATCTGTGAGACGAATTCACACATCACAAAGAAGTTTCTCAGAAAGCTTCTTTTTCGTTTTTATCTGAGGATATTTCCTTTGTCACCATAGGCTTCGAAGATCAAAATTTTCCCTTCTTAGATTCCCCAAAAGCAGTGCTACCTAACTGATCTATTTAAAGAATCATGTAACTCTGTGAGTCGAATTAACACATCAAATAGCAGTTTCTTATAATGTTTCTTTCTGGTTTTTATATGAGGATATATCCTTTCTCATGATAAGCTACAATACAATCAGAAATATCCCATTGCGGAATCCAAAAAAAAGAGTGTTATCACCCTAGTAAATGAAAAGAACAGTGTAATTCTATGAAATGAATTCACACATCACAAAGCTGTTTCTCAGAAAGCTTCCTTCTAGTTTTTACATGGCAATATTTCCTTATTCACCTTAGTCCTCAGAGCAATCAGAAATATCTCTTTGCAGATTCCACGAAAACAGTGTTTGCA
>NW_016823456.1:0-576 GCF_001698545.2 Rhinopithecus bieti
AAAATACAGACAAAATTGATATAATAGATAAAGGTATGAAATATAGACATAAAAGTTATAATAGATATAGACATCATAGATATAATAGATATAGGTATAAAATATAGACATAATAGATATAGGTATAAAATATAGAAATAATAGATATAATAGATAAACGTGTAAAATGTAGACATTATAGATATAGGTATAAAATATAGTAATAATAGATATAGGTATAAAAAAAGACATAATAGATACAGGGATAAAAACCAGACATCATAGATATAGGTATAAAATAAAGACATAATAGATATACCTATAAAATATAGACATAACTCTTATAATGGATGTAGGTATAAAATATAGACATAATAGATACAATAAATAGACGTATAAAATATAGCCATAAGAGATATAATAGATATAGGTATAAAATATAGACATAATAGATATAGGTATAAAATATAGACATAATAGATATAATAGATATAGGTATGAAATACAGACATAATAGATAATATAGATATAGGTATAAAATATAGACACAATAGTTGTAATAGACATAGGTTTAAAATATAGACCTAATAGATATAA
>NW_016823457.1:0-2111 GCF_001698545.2 Rhinopithecus bieti
CGCATTGAAGCTGATGGTGACAAAGGAAATATACTCATATCAAAACTAGAAAGAAGCTTTCTGAGAACCCGATTTGTGATGTGTTAATTCATATCACAGTGTTACAGGATTCTTTTCAGGGTCAGTTTGGTAGCACTGTTTTTTTTTAGTGTCTGAGAAGGGATATTTGGGCATGCATGGAATCTGATGGTGGAAAAGGAAATATCCTGAGATAAAAACTAGATAGAAGCTTTCTGAGAAATTTCTTTGTGATGGGTGAATTCATCACGCCAAGTTACACCATTGTTTTCTTTGAGCAGTTTGCAAGCACTGTTTTTAAGGAATCTGCAAAGGGATATTCTGGAACTCCTAGAGGTCTAAGGTGAAAAGGAAATAACTTCAGATAAAACGGGAGAGAAGATTTTGAGAAACAGTTTTGTGATGTATGTATTCATCTCAGAGAGCGTAATCTTTTTGTTGATTGAGCAGTTCGGCGTCACTGTTTTGTGGTATCTGAGAGGAGATATTTCGGAGCGCATTGAAGCCTATGGTGAAAAAGGAAGTATCTTCAGATTTAACCTAGAAAGCTTTCTGAGTAACTGCTTTGTGATGGGTGAATTCATCTCACAGAGTTACACCTTCCTTTTCATTAAGCATTTCGGTAACATTCTTCTGTGGAATATGCAAAGGGATATTCCGGAGTGCACAGGATCCAGTGGTGAGAAAGGAAATATTTTCAGGTTAAAAAGTGAAGAGAAACTTTCCGAGAATCTCCTTTGTGATATGTGCATTCAACTCATAGAGTCAAACGTTTCTGTTGAGGGAACACTTTGGTATCACTTTTTTTGTGCTGTCTGAGAAGGGTATTTGTGAGTACATTTAAGGCTAGGATGGAAAAGGAAATAACCACAGAAAAAAAATTGGAAAGAAACTTCCTGAGAAACTGATTGGTGATGTGTTAATTCATCTCACAGGGTTACATTATTCCTTTCATGGAGCAGTTTGGTAGCACCATTTTTGGGGAATCTGAAAAGGGATAATTTGGATCACATTGAAGCCTATGGTGACAAAGAAAATATCATCAGATAAAAACAAAAAAGAAGTTTTCTTAGAAACTGCTTTTGATGTGTGAATTCATCTCACACAGTTACACTGTTCTTTTCATTGAGGAGTTTGCTAAAACTGTGTTCTTGAAATCTGCAATGGGATATTTCTGAGTGCATTGCAGCTTAGGTTGACAAAGCATATATCCTCAGACAAAAACTAGTAAGAAACTTTCTGACAAACTGCTTTATGAGTTGTGAATTCATCTCATAGGGTTACAAGACTGCTTTCATGGAGCAGTTTGGTAGCACTGTTTTGGGCAATCTGAGATGGGATATTTGTGAGAACTTTGAGGCCAATAGTGAAAAGGACATATCCTTAGATAAAAACTAGAAAGAAAATTTCTGAGAAACTGCTTCATGATTTGTGAATTCATCTCAAAGAGTTACACTATTATTTTCTTTGAGCAGTTAGATAACACTGTTTTCTTGTAATCTGCAATAGGATATTTGGGAGCACATTGAAGTTTATTGTGACAAAGGATACATCCTCAGATCAAGAACTAAAGGAAGCTTTCTGTGAAACTGCTTTGTGACGTGTAAATTCACCTCATAGAGTTACAAAGTTCCGTTCATTGAGAAGTTTGCTAACACTTTTTTCCTGGAATCTGCAATGAGATATTTTGGAGCTCATTGATGAGTATGGTAAAAAATGAAATATTCTCACATAAAATCTAGAAAGAAGCTTTCTGAGAAACCGCTTGTTATGTGTCAAATCATCTCACAGAGTTACACCAAACTTTTCCTGAAGCAATTCTGTAGCACTGTTTTTGGGGAGTCTGAGAAGGGATATTTTGGATATCATTGAAGCCTAAGGTGACAAAGGAAATATCCTCCTAAAAGAACTTGAAAGAAGCTTTCTAAGAAACTGCTTTGTGTTGTGTGAATTCATCTCATAGAGTTACACAATCCTTTTCATGGAGTAGTTTCGTAGCACAGTTTTTGGGGAATCTGAGAATGGATATTTTGAATTACATTGAAGTGTATGGTTACAAACGAAATATCCTTAGATAAAAACTAGAAAGATGG
>NW_016823457.1:5175-8942 GCF_001698545.2 Rhinopithecus bieti
GAAATTTCTTTGTGATGTCTGAATTCGTCTCACAGAGTTACACCTTTCCTTCATGGCACCGTTTGCTCACATTGTTTTCATGGAATCTGCAAGGGGATATTTTGGAGTGCGTTGATGCCTATGGTGAAAGAGGAAATATCCTCAGATAAAAACCAAAAAGAAGCTTTCTGTGAAACTGCTTTTTGCAGTGTGAAATCATCTCACTGAGTTACAATGTACGTTTCATTGAGAAGTTTGCTAACACTTTTTTCGTGGAATCTGCAATGGGATAGCCCAGACAACATTGAGGAATGTGGAGAAAAAGGAAATATCCTCAGATAAAATCTAGAAAGAAGCGGTCTCAGAAACATCTTTCTGATGTATGAATTCATCTTTTCAAGAATGGTGTGAGTTACACCATTCTTGAAATTCCATTTTTTTCTGAGGATATTTCCTTTATCAGTGTAGGCCTCACTGCTCTCCAAACTATCCCTTTGCAGATTCCACGAAAACCATGGCAGGAAACTGCTCCATGAAAGAAAGGTGTAACTCTGTTACACCTTACATTTATATATTATAAATGTAAATTATACATTATAAAATGTATAATTTATATTATACACTCATATAAAAACTAGAAAGATGATTTCTGATGAAACACTTTCTGACGTGTTAATTCATCTCACAGTGTTACACAATTCTTTTCATGGAGCAGTTTGGTAACACTGTTCTGTGGAGTCTGAGAAGGGACATTTTGGACAGCATTGAAGACAATGGTGGCAAGGGAAATATCCTCAGATTAAAACCAGAAAGAAGCTTTCTGAGAAAGATTTTGTGACGTGTGAACGCATGTCACAGAGTTACACCTTTCTTTTCATGGAGCAGTTTTCTAACACTGTTTTCATGGAATCTGCAAAGGGATATTTGGAAGCAAATTGAGGCTTACAGCGGAAAAATGGAATATCCTCTGTAAAAACTAGAAAGAAGTTTTCAGAGAAACTACTTTGTGATGTATGAATTCATCTCAAAGAGTTACACTGTCCTTTACATTGAACAGTTTGCTTGCACTGTTTTCTGATAATTTGCAATGGGATATTTTGGAGCATATTGACGCTTCAGGTGACAAAGGAAATATTCTCAGACAAAAACTAGAAAGAAGCTTTCTGAGAAACTGCTTTGTGATTTGTGAATTCATCTAACAGAGTTACACCTTTCTTTTCATGGAGCAGTTTGGGAGCACTATTTTTGGGAATCCCAGAGGAGATATCTTGGATTGTAATGAAGCCTGTGGTGAGAAAGGAAATATCCTAAGATAAAAACTAGAAAGAAGCTTTCTGAGAAACTTCTTTGTGATGTGTGAATTCATGTAACAGAGGTACACCTTTTTTACATGGCACTGTTTGCTAACACTGTTTTTGTGTAATCTGCAAAGGGATATTTGGGAGTGCATTGTGGTATAGTGACAAAGGAAACAGCCTCAAATAAAAAATAGAAAGAAGCTTTGTGAGAAACTGCTTTGTGATGTGTGAATTCACCTCACAGAGTTACACTGTTCTTTTCATTGAACAGTTTGATAACACTGTTTCATGGAATCTGCAATGGGATAACTCGGAGCACATTGAAACTTATGGTGACAAAGGAAATAACCTCAGATAAAATCTAGAAAGAATCTTTCTGACAAACTGCTTTGTGATGTGTGAATTTATCTCACAGAGTTACACCGTTCTTTTCATTGAGCTGTTTGAAAACAGTGTTTTCGTGGAATCTTCAAAGGGATATTTTGGAGTGTATGAGGCCTATGGGGAAAACGGAAATATCCTCAGATAAAAAAATGGAAGGAGCTTTCTGAGAAACTGCTTTTTGATGTGTGAATTCATCTCACAGAGTTACACTCTTCATTGAGCAGTTTGCTAACACTGTTTTCGTGGAATCTGCAATGAGATACTTCGGAGCGCATTGAAGTTTATTGTGACAAACGAAATATCCTCAGACAAAAACTTGAAAGCAGCTCTCTGAGAAACTGCTTTGTGATTTGTGAATTCATCTCATAGTGCTACACTACTTTTTCATGGATCACTTTGGTAGCACTGTTTTCAGAGAATCCGAGAAGGGATATTTGGGATCTCATTGAAGCCTATGGTTACCAATTAAATATCCTCAGATGAAAACCAGAAAGAAGTTTTCTCTGGAAGTACTTTGTGATGTGTGAATTATTCTCACTAAGGTACAACATTCTTTTCATGGAACCAATTGCTAACACTGTTTTCGTGGACTCTTCAAAGGATATTTGGGAACGTATTAGGCCTATGGTGAAAAGCTGAATATCCTCAGATAAGAACTAGAATGAAGCATTCTGAGAAACTGCATTGTGACATATGAATTCATCTCTCAGAGTTACACTGTTCTTTGCTTTGAGTAGTTTGCTATCACAGTTTTCATGGAATCTACAAAGGGATATTTGGCAGCACTTTGAGGCCTATAGTGAAAAAGGAAATATCGTCAGAATAAAACTAGAAAGAAGCTTTCTGAGAAACTACCCTGTGATGTGTGAATTCATCTTACAGAGTTTCACTGTACTTTTCATTGAGCGGTTTGATAACACTGTTTTCATTTAATCTGCAAAGGGATATTTGGGAGAGTATTAAGGCCTATGGTGAAAACTAAATATCCTCAGATAAAACTAGAAAGAAGCTTTCTGAGAAACTGCTTTGTGATGTGTGAATTCAACTAACAGATTTACACTGTCGTTTTCATTGAGCAGTTTTCTGACACAGTTTTCGTGGAATCTGCAATGGGATATTTCAGAGTGCATTGAAGCTTATGGTGACAAAGGAAATATCCTCAGGAAAAAGCTAGAAAGTAGCTTTCTGAGAAACTACTTTGTGATGTATGTATTCATCTCACAGAGTAACACCTTTCTTTTGATGGATCAGTTTGCTAACATTTTCTTGGCATCTACAAAGAGATATTTGGGAGTGAGATGAGGCCTATGGTGAAAAAGCAAATATCCTCTGAAAAAAACTTGAAAGAAACTTTATGAGAAACTGCTTTGTGATGTGTGAATTCATCTCACTGAGTTACACCACTCTTTTCATGGAGAAGTTTTGTAGCATTTTTTTTGGGGAATCTGAGAAGGGGTGATTTCAATCACATTGAAGTCTATACAACATACAACTGAAGCCTATACAAAGGAAATAACCTCAGATAACAATTAGAAAGAAGCTTTCTGAGAAAGTTCACTGTTATGTGTGAATTCCTCTCACAGAGATACACCATTGTCTACATGGAGCAGTTTGTTAACACTGTTTTCGTGGAATCTGCAAAGTGATATTTGAGAGCACATAGAGGCCTATATTGAAAATGGAAATAGCCTCAGATAAAAACTAGAAAAAAGCATTGTGAGAAATGGCTTGCAATGTGTGTATTCATCTCCCAGAGTGACATTGTTCTTTTCCTAGAGCAATTTGCTAACACTGTTTTCTTGGGTTCTGTAAACTGATATTTTGGAGGGAATTGAAGCTGAGGGTGACAAAAGAAATATTCTCATATAAGAAGTAGAAAGAAGCTTTCTGAGAAAACGCTTTGTGATGTTTAATTCATCTCACAGAGTTACAAGATTCTTTTCATGAATCTGATTGGTAAAACTGGCTTTGGGGAAACTGAGAAGAGATATTTTGGCTCGCATTGAAGCCTTGATGACAAAGAAAATATCCTCAGATAAAAGTAGAAAGAAGCTTTCTGAGAAGCTTCTTAGCGATGTGTGAATTCACCTCACAGAGTTACACCTT
>NW_016823458.1:0-2936 GCF_001698545.2 Rhinopithecus bieti
GCCTCGGCCTCCCAAAGTGCTGGGATTACAGGTTTGAGCCACCGCGCCCGGCCTCCTGTGGGTATTTCTTGCAAGGTGGAGACGAGAGACTGAGAAAAGAAATAAGACACAGAGACAAAGTACATTGGAAGAAAAGTGGGCCCAGGAAACTGGCGCTTAGTAAGTGAGGACCTGCACTGGCGCTGGTCCCTGAGTTCTCTCAGTATTTATTGATCACTATTTTACTATCCTGGCGAGGGGAGTGTGGCGGGGCTATAAGTTGAAGGTGGGGAGAGGGTCAGCAGAAAACATGTGAGTAAAGGAATCTGTGTCATAAATAAGTTTAAGGAAAGGTGCTGTGCCTGGATGTACATGTAGGCTAGATTTATGTTTAACTTTACATAAACATCTCAGTGCAGTAAAGAGTAGTATTGCCACCATGGTGTCTCGCCTCTAGCCATAAGGCAGTTTTCTCTTAGAATAGAATGTATGGTTGGTTTTACACCGACCCAGAGACGTGCAGGAGACAGATGGCTTCCTCTCATCTCAACCGCATTGAGGCCTTCTTCTGTCACTAATCTCCTCAGCACAGACCCTTTACGGGTGTCTTCGGGCTGAGGGGCTATAAGGTCTTTCCCTTCCCAGGAGGCCGTATCTCAGGCTGTCTCAGTGGGGGGGAACCTCGACAATACCCAGGCTTTCTTGAGCAGGGGTCCGTGCGGCCTTTCACAGTGCATTGTGTCTCTGGTTAATAGAGAATGGAGAATGGCAATGACTTTTACAAAGCATACTGCCTGCAAACACATTTTAGCAAGGCACAGCCCTAGATCCATTAAACCTTGATTCGATACAGCACATGTTTTGTGAGCACGAGGTTGGGAGAAAAGTTATAGCATCTCAAAGCAGAAAATTTTCATAGTACAGATCAAAATGGCGTTTCTTATGTCTTCCTTTTCTACATAGACACAGTAACAATCTGATCTCTTTCTTTTCCCCACATTTATTTCATTCTATGATATCAACACTGACTCTTTCATGTAAAATGTCACTCCTGGGTTCCTTCTGCCCTGTGTGTGCCTGTGTCCCCAAGGGTGTAATTCATTCTTCCTTCTTGTTCAGTGTGTGTGTGTGCATGTGCACAAGTGTGTGTGTGTATACTATATTCTGACACATAATTAGAATCTAAATCTACCTTGTTATATTTTCTGCCACTGATAATCTTCTACTTAGACACGTTACAAATGTATTTTTTAAAATAAGTTTTGAAGAGACAGGGTCTCACTGTCACCCAGGCTGGAGTGCAGTGCTGCGATCACAGCTCACTGCAGCCTTGACCTTCTTGGCTCAAGCAATCCTCCCGCCTCAACCTCCTGAGTAGCTGAAACTACAAGTGCAGGCC
This sequence comes from Rhinopithecus bieti, assembly GCF_001698545.2. Lineage (NCBI taxonomy): Eukaryota > Metazoa > Chordata > Mammalia > Primates > Cercopithecidae > Rhinopithecus > Rhinopithecus bieti. The sequence continues at coordinate 1,379 of NW_016823458.1, forward strand.
ACCATGCCTGGCACACATTCATTTTCATTATCTGTGTCTGTATGTGCCCAGAGGTAGAGATAACACTAAAATGAAAAGAAGTGGCAGAGAACAGGAAGAGAAATAAACCAGAGAAGCTGATATCCTTAAATGCTGTGGCTTCCAAGGACTGCCAGCAGGTTGTGGGGCTAGCCAGAAAAAATAGAGCCTCTGATTCTAGAAGGCTTGGAAAAGCGTGAGAAGGGAGATCAGATCGAAAGAGATTGATGGAAGGGGAAGGCAGTGAGGGTGAAGCAAGGGAAACTCAGCTCCAGTGAAAAGGACCCGTCATTCCATTCCAGAACGTAATTTGCATTTCATATGTAAATGAGGAGGATTCCTGGAGGCTGGGCTGGGCTGGGCTTAGCTGAGCCTCTACACACGGCAGGGATTCAGCCCTGGGGAACTGCAGACCAAAGTGAGAGAGGGATGCACCGCATCTCCAGGGACATCCAAAAGGATGGAGGAGACACGGAAGCAGAGGATACAGGAGGATTAAAGGATTCAGGAAAGCAAGCAGCCCTCTGGAGAAGCTGTCGAAATTCAAGACTGGCAAGAGAAGTCAATTCAGCCTCTCACGCCAATCATTTCTCATCCCCTGAAAAGAAGCGATTGCTTCCCCAGGGAAGTGAAAACAATGAACTTTTGGAGGTACTGCTTTTTTGCTTTCACTCTGCTCAGTGTGGTCATTTTTGTGAGATTTTACAGTAGCCAACTGAGCCCGTCAAAAAGTTACGAGAAGCTGAACAGTTCCAGTGAAAGATATTTTAGGAAAACTGCCTGTAATCACGCCTTAGAGAAAAAGCCAGTCTTTTTGTGGGAAAATATATTACCATCACCTTTGCGAAGTGTCCCTTGCAAGGATTACCTGACCCAGAATCACTACATCACAAATCCCCTTTCGGAAGAAGAGGTTGCATTCCCTTTGGCCTATGTCACGGTCATCCATAAAGACTTTGATACCTTTGAAAGGCTCTTTAGGGCTATCTATATGCCCCAAAATGCCTACTGTGTTCACGTGGATGAGAAAGCCCCAGCTGAGTTTAAGGAATCTGTGAGGCAGTTACTGAGTTGCTTCCAAAATGCTTTCATTGCTTCAAAGACAGAGTCTGTGGTTTATGCAGGAATTTCCAGACTCCAGGCTGATCTGAACTGTCTGAAAGACCTTGTCGCCTCTGAGGTTCCCTGGAAGTACGTCATCAACACCTGTGGACAAGACTTCCCCCTGAAAACCAACCGGGAGATAGTTCAGCACCTGAAAGGATCTAAAGGGAAAAATATCACCCCAGGGGTGCTGCCTCCTGACCATGCAATTAAGCGAACTAAATATGTCCACCAAGAGCATACAGAAAAAGGTGGCTCTTTTGTGAAAACTACTAATATTTTGAAAACTTCACCTCCACATCAGCTGACCATCTACTTTGGCACTGCCTATGTAGCGCTTACCAGAGAGTTTGTCAACTTTGTTCTCCATGACAAAAGGGCCATTGATCTGCTACAATGGTCAAAAGATACCTATAGTCCTGACGAGCATTTCTGG